>NW_026931170.1:0-44673 GCF_032062105.1 Saccostrea cuccullata | reverse complement strand
TGTATTTGTTGACAAATTTTCATGCAGTGTTTACATGATTTATCTTGTATGTAAATGCCACCATACAAAATACGATTGAAAGATACTGTTTAAAAAAAGGTAACGTTTTAAAATTCTTTCTCTGATACTGAGGGAATAAGAAAAGCTGGATTTTCTCTCTCGCTCAGATGACGGGTTTTCTTCTACATAGATCAAATTCATTGCTCCCATTATGAACTTCATTGCACCCAGTGTCGACAATTTATTTTCTCCGAATGCCTGCGGAAGTTAAACTTTCAAAGGAGATAGGAATTTTCATGTTCATCTTGTTGCAAATAAATCTTGCATACACACATGCACCTAAATAAATCACAATTTGAGTTGTAACATCTGTTTGTGTATGTGTATAAAATACACTAGACAGCTTTTAATTTCTAACAATTACATTTAATACAAAGAAATGTACATTCAAGATTCATCAGAAGAAAGCAATTCAATAACAATAGCTTCAAATGATATAAATACAACTGATAGAATAAAAAATATTTTCATAATCTACAAAATCATACAAGGTCATTGTAACTTTGATTAACTAACGGTGAATGACGGTCGGGCGCTGTCAGATTCCTACCTCGATATGTCGATGTTGGCAAGCATCGACATGGACACGCCTGCAGGACTGGCGCGAAAACCGATAAACTCCTCTGCCGCGTCCACAGGTGCCTCCCGACAGCCAGGTGCATTTCCTTTCTGCGATGAAAGCTATTGTGAACGTTGAACTCATTTTGGATCGAATATTTTGGCACTGGTAATATTCAGAAGACTGTGTCGATACTTCCTGCCGATCAATGCACTTTTTTAGCACAAGGAAATTACAAAATTACAATCTTCATTATTTTTATAGTACATAATGACTTTTTCCAAGGGTAACTGGCATATAACACAGTGGTAGATTTAGAGGTCTTCTACCACAATTTAAGTGTAAGTTCAAACATTAACAAGGTTTGCTTCTATAGATTAAATAAATTAAAAACTACTGCGAGTATACAACATGCATGAATATTTTGTGCTCCTTCAAATAACAAAAAGTATCAAAATAATATCAGTAGAATCAAACGGGAAATATTTTTTAAATAATTTCAAGTGATTAAAATACGTCTTCAGTATTATTATCAGCGCCGCTAACTCGACCAGAAATACTCGATCGACCATGTTTAACATTTACAAAAAGAAATATATCACGATTATTTTTGGCACATAAAGAAGACATTCTGATAAATCATCAAAGATCATGAAATCGCATTAGGATTTAACATGTTAAGGTTGGGTAGAAGCATGTGCCTTGTAATAAAACAAATAAATGCGAGATAAATTTGGGAATAACGAGAGAGTAAACAAGCCGCCCTAAATTAATTTCAAACTGGAATTATACTTGTTAATAATTTCAACAACTGAAAATGTTAACCTGCCTAAATTAAGATAGGAAATCAACGTGTGTGTTTGGGGGGCATTATTCTGAAGAAAAAAGGTCAATGAGCCTAATACTCATCTACAAACTACACTGTACATATATAAGACAAAGCTTTACAAAATGTGAATCTAAGTGTCAAATGTTGCAGAATTCATAATATTTCTAATTTAAACTGAATTTTTTTTATTGTAAAAATTTTTGTTGTATTCTATATTTTTATTTGTATTTTTTTTTAATTTTCTAATCTTGATTACTCTTTTCAATTAACTATATCGATGACGAATTGTAAATTAACAAATCATAGTTATTTCCATTCTTATATCGATAGATAAAGATACCACAGAGTCTGACACATTTGTTTATATTTTGGAATTTTACTAGAAAATGACGTTAATGGTTATCTTACTACCAAGCTTTATGATAAAAGTGATGACTTAAATAATTCAATCGTAAGCTGCCCTAAATTACACAACAATATACATGTACCTTCATCACCTGCATACGGAGTTTATATTTCTCCTCTGATTCAATACGCGAGAGCATGCTCTACGTAATTATGAAGAATTTCTAAAACGAGGACAAACAAGTTGTAAACCAAGAACACCAAGAAGTCTTGTTTAAAGTCATCAATTCGTAAGTTCTATGGCCGATACAATGATCTTGTCAGCAAAACAATTTATCATTGTCAACTGACTTTTTTCATACTGATTGTTACGCCATTGTTAACACAATAGATATCGATTGATTTTTCTTTTCCCCGGAATATAAAAAGGAGCGCATGGCGGATGTGACAGGTCGGCAGGGAATGCTTACTCCTCCATGGTATCTGATTCCACTTCTGATGTTTTGGAATGAAATATTTGGAAAAACGAACAGTATTCAAAATGAAAAGTCTATAAAACAATACAAAATAGGAGCAGAGCGAATACGGACCTGCAAAACATCATAGGTGGGATTAGGTGCCATGGAGGAGAGAGAATCCCCTGCCGATCGGTCAAACCCGCCGTGAGCTCCTTGTCATGATCGGGAATTAATTCGTCGTCAATTCACTATTTAATAATGGACTAGCAATTAGTATATCGTCAATCAGCGTTTGACTCAATGATAAATTGTATTTGCTGACAAAGTCATTGTATCGACCATAGAACTAACGAAACGAGGCTGTTGATATTCTTGTTTCATCAACTTGTTTGTCAATAATTCACCTCCTTTTAGAAATTGTTCATACGTAGAGCATGCTCTTGCGTTTAGAAACAACTGAGATATATAAACTCCGTATGCAGGTTATGAAGGCACATTGCTGCATAAGTAAGGGAAATTGACGATTGTAAAGTTAGTCATCACGTTTATCATAGAGCTTGGTTGTTAGATTACAATTAACGTCTTTTTCAAGCAAAATATCCAAATATGAAACAGAGGTGTCAGACTCCTTGGTATCTTTTATCTCAAGCTCACCGGTATATATCGTTTCGACATAAGAATGGAAGGATATGGAGATAACGAACAGTATTCAATCTCAAAGTCCATAAAACAATACAAAATTAAAGCAGAGCAAACACGGACCCCCGAAACATCAGAGGTTGGATCAGGTGTCATGGAGGAGTGAGCATCCCCTGCCGACCGGTCACACCCGCCGTGTGCTCCTTGTCATGATCAGGAAATAACGGAAAAAATCCGTCGTCAATTCAGTGTATAAATAATGGACTAACAATTGGTATGAAAAACGTCAGTCAGCATTTGACTCAATGATAAATTGTATTTGCTGACAAGGTCATTGTATCGACCATAGAACTTACGAAATGATGACTTTAAACGAGACTGCTGATATTCTTGTTTCATCAACTTGCTTGTCAATAATTTACCTCGTTTTAGAAATTGTTCATACGTAGAGCATGCTCTTGCGTATCGAATCAACTGAGATATATAAACTCCGTATGCAGGTGATGAAGGTATATTGCTGCATAAGTAAGGGAAGATGACGATAGAAAAGTTAAAGTCATCACGTTTATCATATAGCTTGGTTGTTAGATTACCATTAGTGTCTTTTTCAAGTAAAATATCCAAGTATGAAGCAGAAGTGTCGGACTCTGTGGTATCTTTTATCTCAAGCTCACCAGGATATATCGTATCGACGTAGGAATGGAAATTATCATTATTAATTGACAATACGTCGTCGATATATCTAAATGTCGAGTTGAAGGCCACAGCAAGTGTTTTCTTCTTTTCACGCATAAGATTTTGCATAAATTCTGCTTCATATGAATATAAAAATAAGTCTGCTAATAACGGGGCGCAATTTGTACCCATGGGCATTCCAATAAATTGTTGAATACCTGGTCTCCAAAAACCACATAGATATTGTCAATCAGAAACTCAAGCATCTTCTTGACGTCAACTTCAGAGTACTTATGTGTGCAATCAGAATCTGTTTTAACAAAATAATTTTGCAAATGACCAATGACAAGGTAAGTGAATTTTCGAGTTGCATTTTTATTGAAGAAGCAGCTGTCAATGATACCAAAAAGCCTGGATTTTAATTTGTCGTGGGGAATTGTTGTGTATGAAGTTGAAAAGTCATACGTTTTTAAGCTGTTGATTTTTGTAAAGTCTTGTGATTTCAAATTGTCCAAAAGTTCTTTAGAATTTTTAGTATCCACATCTGATTCACACCACTTCTTGAATATACCGTTGCACAGTACTCTTCTGTTTTTTTCCTTCACCACTGTCAATATCTTAGTGAGGAGTAACGAAAGAGGCTTGGCTGAACATTTACTGAAACCCGCAAGGTATCTTTGTTTGTAAGGATTTTTATGAAGTTTTGGAATCCAATATATATAAGGTAGTTTAAATTCATTTTGGCTCTGTGGAATATTGAAAGTATTCAAAACTGACAGGTGATTTTGAAGAATTTCTTCTTTAAAAAGGGAAGTATGAGTATAAGTAGAATTACCACCTGTAGAATTAAATCCAAGTTCTTCTAGAATGCAATTTATATAATGAACCTTACGAACGAAGACAATGTTGTTACCTGCTTTGTCGGCAGGAACCAGTACGTACTGATCGTGTAAGCTATCTAACTCCTTTTTCACTTCTGGTTTATTGAACACAGAAGGATATATGGTTTTAATATTGCCCCTCAATCTTTTAATACGGGACTTTAACATGGATCTGATACATTTAATCCATTCTGACAAGGTGTCAATGTCTTCTTTTTCATATCTTGCCCATCGTCTGGCGTAATTTTCCACAGAATCCATAATATTTATGAAATTCTGACGCCAGTTGAAGGATCGGGGTTCCCTATATTTAGGACCTTTTAAAATAAGTGATCTAAGGTCCTCATTACGAAATATATTTACGTCACCTGTAATAACCTGTCCAGCAGGACTATAGTTATAGGGCGAAGAAGAACATGAACACGAAGGGGGATTATGTTTCAGATAGTCGGTATCCAGGCCATGTTAAGTGTTTTTGTAATTGAAAAGTTTGGAAGCAACGGTCGATGTATATTTGTAGGAAATACAAGGTGTAGTC
The DNA here is from genome assembly GCF_032062105.1 of Saccostrea cuccullata. Classification (NCBI taxonomy): domain Eukaryota; kingdom Metazoa; phylum Mollusca; class Bivalvia; order Ostreida; family Ostreidae; genus Saccostrea; species Saccostrea cuccullata. The sequence continues at coordinate 39,689 of NW_026931170.1, read as the reverse complement.
TTTAACTTGAAATATGGTGGAATACAAGACTGGACCCTTTTGTGATTAAGAATATTACTTATATTAACCGCGTCAATTCCTTTATTGGCATAGTGAAGCTTAAGGAAAATACAGATTGTTTTAGCTGCATTTTCTACCGTGAAGCGTGCGGGTTTAAAGAGCCTATGATATGCAATATCCATAATCACAGATCCGAGTCTATATTCAGGTGACGAGGAATCTAAAATTGGATGTTCCTTGGCCTTTTCAAGAAGACTATTTAAAAGTTTCAAAGGGACAGAGTAAAGTTTTGTTCGAATTTGATGTAGACCTAACTGTTGATTTACATAAGGTAGTAATGAATCAAAAGAGATGTCGTGTATTGCTGGTTTATTGTACGAACGATGCCCATGACTACGCTTACGTCTCTGAGTATAGTTAAAAAGTCCCATCACATTTACAATATTACACTGCGGACTGAAAAGATTTCCAACACTTTCGACATTGTCATTACATCCATAGGGAAAGGCTGTCCCTAGTTTTCTAATCCAAAATTCTTTTCGTTGTCTACGGAAAGGTGTACTCAGCGACGGACTATTTGTGTGGTGATAAATCTTTTCGACAATTCTAACTTTCATTGATAAAATAGAATGATCAGGTGAATCAAAATGTTTGTATAAAAGCTGCTGACCACCATGATTTATTTGAAATCAATGACCTGATATTCTTTTGTTAAGCGATCCCTTGGTTTCACCGACATAAACAAGTCCACACAGATTACAATCTATTCCATAGACAACATTAGAAGACTTGCAGTTCAGATTTTCCCAAGTTTTGATATAGAAGCTCTGTCCAGTAAGATTACTGGTGAAAGAAGTGTACGTTAGCTATCAAAATGTCACAGGTTTTACAGTTTCGCACAGAACATTTTGAAACAGAAGACATGGGATCGGAAAAGGAATTATCCAATATATCTGTAATAGAAACCTTACACCATTGTTAATTGACAGTACGTCATCGATATATCTAAATGTCGAGTTGAAAGGACACAGCATGTGTTTTCTTCTTTTCACGTATAAGATTTTGGACAATTTCTGCTTCATATCAATACAAAATTAGGTCTTCCAATAACGGGGCGCAAGTAGTACCCATGAGAATTCCAATATTGTTAGAAGACCTGGTCTCCAAAAACCACGTAGATATTGTCAATAAGAAACTCGTCTTTTTTATGTCAACTTCAAAGTACTTGTGTGTACAATCAGAATTTTTTAAACACAATAATTTTGCTAATGATCATTGACAAGGTAAGTTAATTTACTTGTTCCATTTTTATTGAAAAAGCAACTGTCAATGATATCAAAAAGCCTGGATTTTAATTTATCATGGGGAATGGTTGTATATAAAGTTGAAAAGTCGTACGTTTTTAAGCTGTTGTTTTTGGTAAAGTCTTGTGATTTCAAATTGTCCAAAAGTTCCTTGGAATTTTTCAGTATCCACATCTGATTTACACCACTTCTGGAATATATTGTTGCACAGTACTCTTGAAGTTTCTCCTTCACTATTGTTAATAACTTAGTGAGGAGTAAAGAAAGAGGTCACGTTTGTTCCGCTCCTATATATTTTGTAAGATTTTATGGACTTTTGAGCTTGATTTCTGCTCGTTATCGACACATATTTCATACGGCAAAGGTGGATAAAAACATTCATGGTGACTAGAATATTAGAAAATATCACCACATGCAAGAGCATTGAATCAATGGAAAAGGTTAATGCATTATATAATAGACTAATAAATCTGGGAATTTAAACCTTTCAATTCGCTTTCATCATTCTAGATTTTCGAAAAGTGCCAGCAAACCTTTTTGCAAATATAATATACAGTTTCAAGACAAAAATGTTTGTGAGATAACTCTTTTTGATTAACAAATAAAATTTACGGGCCAGATGTGAGAGAAAAAATACCAATGATGCCAGCTGAGATAAACTTTGCCAGTCACACTAATTGGAAAACAAATATGGAGGTAATTCGGTCATCCCTTCTTATTCAATTGTTTAGTTAACATCAATTCGAAATCAAATATGCGATACTGTTTTAGTTGGAACACCTTCAAAAACATGCAAATAAACACTTTCAGTATAGGCTAATTTATGGTTTGAATTTTGCACATCAATTTAGTATTTTCATTCAAATTATAAATTCTTCTGCAAATTGCTTTTGTACTGTTAGATTCCTAGGTTCTGCAATTTATATATTTTTCATATGAGAGGATTTAGTTAGTATTTCCCTGCATCAGTATTTTGGCAGTTAGGCAGTTCATAACTTTAAATATTACTCAATTATGCAAACAACAATTAAATATATATACTAAATCAAGTAAACGTTACCTTAGACCCCTAGAAAAAGACCTCCTTGAAAACGGATCTGTGTGAAATTAGTATCAAAAGTCATAGGTATAGAGCTTTAAAAGTCAACCCCCAATAGGATTTTACGTTTGGGAAATAAGTTTACGGGTTTTTTTTGTTTTTCATTAATGCCCCCGATCAAAAGATCCCTGGGTATATTGTTTTTCCCTGTCTGTCCACCAGACTCGTGTTACCATCGGGGACATAGTGTTTCACAAACACATGACATCTGTTTTATTTTTTGTTTTTTTTTTTGCTTGTCGAGAAATTATTGAGCTAGAAAATTATTTTTTTTGAGTGGGGTGGAACCCCCAGCCCCCGGAAGATAATCCTTGATCCGCGCCTGTATGTTATAATTGTCTGACGTATATTTTCATAAGGGCAACATATGGAACGCCATTTTAACGTCTTCAAATCAATAGCACCCGTCTTCAAATCAAATCCACCTATCTTCTAATCATTTATCTTAAAATATATTAAAGATAGGTTTAATTCATTTATTCCTTTAATTCATCTGATGATCCGCGCCTGACATCGAGATTTGATACGGATTTTCGGATCAAGTATTAGTTTCAGAGAGTGGTGATATGGATCCAGAAATCCACATTGTGGTGATCCGGAAAGTCGGAGCATGACGTCACGTGATTGCGTGGTTGATTTAATAGAAAAATTGAGTAATACACAACTTAGTATAAAATAAAAAGAAATTAAGCAGAACACTAATCTTTAAAAACCTCAAAGTTTGGATAAGGTGCCAAGGAGGAGTAGATATCCCCTTTGGACCGGTCACATCTGAGGCCTGTTCAACAGAGCGAACGTTCGCGAGCGCTAGCCGAAATTCCAAATATACCGCCAATAGAAATGTTCGCGAGCGCTTGCTCTGTTCAACAGGCTTCTGGTGTGAGCGTGTGTACATTATGCTCCTTGACATGATCGGGTAATCGATTAAAAAAATCCGTAGACATTTTAATGTGAAAATAATCGCCTGAAAACCTCTAATCGATATTCGACTTAACGATAGATTGTATATATTTGCTGACTTGGTTATTGTATCGACCATAAAATATGCATAATGTGCAGAGATGAAACAACGCACAGACCCGATGACAAACCGATCAAACTTTGTTCATAACATGTAGGTGCTCTCTTGAAAAATTATAGTTAAAAATAATGGTTCAGAATTCTTTCTTATCAAGGTTTAAATCTGAGTAAAAAAACATAGTTTACGAATTATTATTTTTCTTTGTCTTTGCGTGAACACATTTTCAAATTGGTAAACATGCTCATATTTCCTTTTTTCACGCATTGACGTCAATTCAGTGATATAAAAATTAAAAAAAAAAAAAACCAAGTATATAGACTTTTGAATATTATATATATATAAATAAGTATTTGAAATTGTAGTCTTGCTGTCTACAAAATACACTGTAGTTTATAAGATATTTTCATAGTATTTTAACAGCTTATCAAGGGTTAACGTTGCTCACTGAAAAGTAAGTAAGGAATTTCTTTTTCTTTTGAAGTTAGTTTCGCTGACCGTGACTTGTTAATTAAGCAAGGACAAAGGCGATACACACAACTAAACAACGACTAGAGAATCCTACACATGCCCGACTATTATGCGCTTTTAACATTAAAATTTTAACTATTGAACAATCTTGTAACATTTTGTTTGTAGATGCAATAATATGGGCGGTGGATAGGGTAAAAAAGACGTTAATGCAAAACTAACAACTAATCTTAAAATCATACTGAAATACAAAACAAACCACCTTAAACAAAATCAACAGACTCGTTTTTTAGAGTGTAAGGGGAATTTCTTTCAAACGGGAAAACGAGATATTCAGGGAAAATTTTCTCTTGGGGAAAAATACATATATCTACTACTGATTTCTTGTAATAAATTTACAGCCGTTTGTAGAACTCTGATATATTTGAATTTTGAGAGTCCGACATGATACTATCATCCGAGGTTTGCCAAATGGATGCTGATAGACAATTTCGCGCGATTTACGTTTCTATGAAGGTACACATATAATAATGACGTAGAAAAACTTGCGCGCCATCTAGCGTTAATTAAGGTCTTCCGTCTTCACGGAAGACCTTATAGTGATTCTACTGTTTCTTATTATTAAGGTCTTCCGTCTTCACGGAAGACCTTATAGTGATTCTACTGTTTCTTATTAAGATTTTGCATTTCACGGAAGACCTTATAGTTATTCTACTGTTTCTTTTGCATTAACGTCTTCCGTCTTCACGGAAGACCTTATAGTGATTCTATTGTTTCTTATTATTATTATTATTATTCTTATTATTATTCTTTTTTTTGACAAAATTTTGTGCAGGCGATTTCTCGAGAACTATTCAGCGGTTTTCAACGAAACTTTCACAGAATATGTGTTATAATATGAAGTTGTTACTTTTTAGGGAAAATTTGGAAAATATCGATTCCGGTTCCAAGTTATGGCCAATTTCCTGATTTTAAAATGCAATTTTGTTGCCCCTTTTTTTCGAAAATGGTTGAGTATATGAACTGGAGACTAATTGGAGATGATAGATCATGACTTTGTGGTTTGCGGAATCGTCTTTTTGTGCGTCGTCAGTACTTCCGGTTTGTACCGGAAGGGTATTTAAAAAATGCAATTTTCCAACTTTTTTGTTATTCAATATTTTTTTGTGATATTAATAATTTAAATAGAGACTCATTTGCGAATGCGTTATATGTAATTTGTTTTAGAATCGAAAAAGCCAATCTCGAGATATTTGCATCTAAAAATTTGAAGCGGTGTTTTCAATGGCCGAATGGTTAACGCGTTGGATTGTCACGCGAGCGACCCGGGTTCGCTCCCCCGAATGTCCGATTTTTTTTATCACTTTTTCTGCTAGATTTTTTGCATTTTATTTCAGAATGGGACGGATACCTTCGTTGCTCGCAACGAGATCGTTCTAGTTATTATTATTATTCTTATTTTTTTTCCCAAAATTTTGTGCACGCGATTTCTCAGCAACTGTTCGGCCGATTTCTATGAAATTTTCAGGAATTATGCGCAATAAGATGAACTTGATACATTTTTAAGGAAATTTGGAAATTCGCTTCTGGTGCTAAGTTATGGGCAATTTCCTGATTTTAAAATGCAATTTTGTCGCCCCTTTTTATCGTAAATGGCTAAAGATATGACCTGGAGACTTATTGGAGACGATAGTTCGTGACTTTGTGGTTTGCAGAATCACCTTTTTGTGCGTCGTCAGTTCTTCCGGTCGTTACGGCATGCGAATTTAAAAAAATTGTATTTTCTAACTTTTTTGTTTTTCAATATTTCTCATTTATTTTGGGTATATAAATAGAAACCCTCCCTATAATGCTTACTATATAATTTGTTTGAATGTTGATAAATCTAAACTCTAGATATTAGCATTCAAAAATCTGAAGCGGGTCCAAAATGGCGGCTGTCTCAGTCAACGTCGACATTTCGCAATAGGGGTTTTCGGAGGCAGCCGAGCGTTTGCTTGAATGAAAGTAACAAAAGGATAAATGAAATGTAAAGGAATACTTAGATTGTCACGTCGTAGTTACGTTGCAGTTCTGTGTCAAGCTAACGTCTTCTATAATTGGTTTTGGCTGGTTTTCAAAATAAAAAAAGAAAAGACTAAATGCGCAGATGAAATTCGATACATAATATCTTTTGTGCACCACGGAAAAACAGATCTTAAATCGTACTTATAAGTTATACTGTCTCAAAAAAGAATATCAATGAATATTGTAAGTATAAATCTTAACCACTGTTTTCCTATGCACACTTGTGTCATATTAAACTAATGAATAAGACAAAAATAAGAAAACGTTTTTTTTTAAAGATCGCTTCATGGAGTTTATTCAAGCATTCTTGTCTCAAAGACCTGATTCAAGTTATTGAGCATAAATGATATCTGATTCCTTGACCGTCGTAGGGCGAGCCAGATTTTCCGGCGAAACGTTTCAACCTATTTTGATTAACTAATCAGGATAGTTCACTTTGGGGGATAAACAGGAAATTGAAAAAAGTTCATAACCGTTTCACCGCTTTAATGTCACATGCATATATAAAACAATATGGAATTTGTAAAATGTGTTAAAAATACTTTCTAAACCTCGAATGTTACGCTACAAGAACGTTCTTTTTTTAACTCGTGGCGTTTGGCGCTATATTTTGAATGGTGACCCGCCTTTCTTTTTAAGAGAGAAGCACTGTTTTGTTGATATATACAAGTAGATTTAGAGTAGAGGTCCCGATAGCGTAATATTTAGTGTGTTGGAATTTCATGCTGGCGACTAATGTGTTCAATCCCTCTTGTGTGCAAATCTTTTTTTTTTACTTTTTTAGCTCGATTTTGAGTTTTCTTTCAAGAAAGGGACGGAAGACCTCTCGTTGCTCGCAACGAGTTTCACATCTAGTTATTAAGGTCTTCCGTCTTCACGGAAGACCTTATAGTGATTCTATTGTTTCTTATTATTATTATTCTTATTATTCTTTTTTTTGACAAAATTTTGTGCAGGCGATTTCTCGAAAACTATTCAGCGGTTTTTCATGAAACTTTCACAAAATATGTGTCATTATATGAAGTTGTTACATCCGTAGAAAAATTTGGAAAATTCGCTTCTGGTGCCAAGTTATGGACAATTTCCTGATTTTAAAATGCGATTTTGTCGCGCACTTTTATCGAAAATGGTTGAGGATATAAACTGGAGACTTACTGGAGATGATAGATCATGACTTTCTGGTTTGCAGAATTGCCTTTTCGTGAGTCGTCATCACTTCTGGTTTCTGCCGGAAGCATATTTAAAAAATGCAATTTTTCAATTTTTTTGTTTTTCAATATTTTTCTTTGTTGTTTGTATTCTAAATAGAGACTTAATTTCAAATGCGTAATATGTCATTTTTTTTAGAATCGAGAAAGTCAATCTCGAGATATTCGCAATTGAAAATTTGAAGCGGTGTTTTCAATGGCCGAATGGTTAGCGGGTTGGATTTCCACGCGGGCGACCCGGGTTCGCTCGAACGAATGTCCGACTTTTTTTTTTATCGCTTTTTCTGCTAGATTTTTTGTTTTTTTTTATTTCAGAAACGGACGGAAGACCTCTCGTTGCTCGCAACGAGTTTCATATCTAGTTCTTATTATTATTATTCTTTTTTTTGACAAAATTTTGTGCAGGCGATTTCTCGAAAACTATTCAGCGGTTTTTCATGAAACTTTCACAAAATATGTGTCATTATATGAAGTTGTTACATCCGGAGAGAAATTTGGAAAATTCTCTTCTGGTGCCAAGTTATGGACAATTTCCTGATTTTAAAATGCGATTTTGTCGCCCCTTTTTGTCGAAAATGGCTAAGGATATGAACTGGAGACTTATTGGAGATGATAGATGATGTCTTTGTGGTTTGCAGAATCGCCTTTTCGTGCGTCGTCAGTACTTCCGGTTGTTACGAATTGCAAACTTAAAAAAATCGTATTTTCTAACTTTTTTGTTTTTCAGTATTTTTCATTTATATTTGGTATGGTAATAGAAGCCCTCCGTATAATGCTTACTATTTAATTTGTTTGAATGTTAATAAATATTAAGTCTAGATATTAGCATTCAAATATCTGAAGCGGGTCCAAAATGGCGGCTGTCTCTGTCAACGCCGACATTTCGCAATAGTGGTTTACGGAGGCAGCCGAGCGTTTGCTTTAACGAAAGTAACATAAGAATAAATGAAATGTAAAGAAATACTTGGATTGTCACGTCGTAGTTTCGTTGCAGTTCTGTGTCAAACTAACGTCTTCTATAGTTGGTTTTGGCTGGTTTTCAAAGTAGAAAAACAAAAGACGATTGTGCAAAATGTGCAAATGAAATTCGATACCAAATATCTTTTGTGCATCACGGAAAAACTTAAATCATACTTATAAGTAATACTTTCTAAAAAAAAGAATATCAATTAATATTGTCAGTATAAATCTTAACCACTGTTTTCCTATGCACACTTGTGTCATATTAAACTAATAAATAAGACAAAAATAAGAAAACGATTTTTTAAAAGATCGCTTCATGGTGTTTATTTTAGCATTCTTGTCTCAAAGACCTGATTCAAGTTATTGAGCATAAATGATTTCTGAATCCTTGACTATCAAAGGGTGAGCCATGTTTTTCGGCGAAAAGTTTCAACCTTTTTCGATTAACTAATCGGGATAGTTCACTTTGGGAATAAACAGGAAATTGAAAAAAATTCATAACCGTTTCACCGCTTTAGTGTTACATGCATATATACAAAATGGAATTCTTAAAATGTGTTAAATACACTTTCTAAATCTCAAATCTTAGGCTATAAAAACGTTCTTTTTTTAATATCATTGAAGCTATCACAGCTATTTAATAGAACATTCCAAAGAAAAAGCGCCAAGATTAACTCGTGGTGTTTGGCGCTAAATTTTGAACAGTGACCTGCCTTTCATAATTTTAAGAGAGAAGCATATTCGTAAATATATACAAGTAGATTTAGTGTAGAGGTCCCGATAGCGTAATATTTAGTGCGTTGGAATTTCATGCTAGCGACATGGGTTTAATCCCCCTTGTGTGCAAATCGTTTTTTACTTTTTCAGCTCGATTTTACGTCTTCCTTCCGGAATCGGACGGAAGACCTCTCGTTGCTCGCAACGAGTTTCACATCTAGTTCTTATTATTATTATTTTTTTTGACAAAATTTTGTGCAGGCGATTTCTCGAAAACTATTCAGTGGTTTTTCATGAAACTTTCACAAAATATGTGTCATTATATGAAGTTGTTACATCCGAAGAGTAATTTAGAAAATTCGCTTCTGGTGCCAAGTTATGGACAATTTCCTGATTTTAAAATGCGATTTTGTCGCGCACTTTTATCGAAAATGGCTAAGGATATGAACTGGAGACTTATTGGAGATGATAGATCATGACTTTGTGGATTGCAGAATTGCCTTTTTGTGCGTCGTCAGTACTTCCGGTCGTTACGAATTGCAAACTTAAAATAATTGTATTTTCTAACTTTTTTGTTTTTCAGTATTTTTCATTTTTATTTGGTATGGTAATAGAAGCCCTCCTTATAATGCTTACTATATAATTTGTTTGAATTTTGATAAATCTAAAGTCTAGATATTTGCATTCAAAAATCTGAAGCGGGTCCAAAATGGCGACTGTCTCTGTCAACTCCGCCATTTCGCGAGTAGGGGTTTATGGAGGCAGCTGAGCGTTTGATTAAACCATTCTGACAAAAGGATACATGAAATGTAAAAAACTACATCGACTCTCACGTAGTAGTGAAATGGTTGGAGGAGTTACTTCCCGTTACTTGTTTATATTATAATAGATAATCAATGTAAATATTGTAATTAATTGGTCAATTGACTAAAGAAATATACAAATATTATTAATAAATTATGTTCTGTTAGAAAATAATAATAGTGTTGCCAAAAGAAAGACAGTTTGTTTTATTTTATCAATATGATATCTGATAACTTATGATCATTGATTAAGTTGAGGTACAAGGGGGCAGTACAGCTAACTGGCTTGTGTCTTCACTTTGGTACAGAAACCAATTGGTTTATCGATCAAATAGGATTGTGCGAAGTTGCCGTAGTCAGTGACTAGTTAAAATGTAGCTGTGTGACATTAGCTATAGGTTTGTCATTAGGACAGAGAAGCTCTTACAAAATTAAATCACACTGTGTAAGTATATTGTAGCCACTTGGCTATAATTATATAGGCAACTTGGTAAGCAGTTATACACCAGGCAGATGTTAAAGGCTAAATCAAGAGGCACCAGGCAGAAAGAATGATGTTGACTTATATAGTCAGTTGCACGAGTATAGTGAGGCAATTATCATATGGCACCAGGCAGGTGCCGGTATTAACTGAAGATATATAATTATACAAAACACTTAGGTCATTTGATTTAAAGACACCAGGCAGGTGTCATATTATTATCTGTATATATTGCATTCAATCATATCCCCAGTAAAACTCGGTAATCCGAGCACAGACCTACTGACCGCTCAGATCCGACGCGTTACAGCAGTACGTTGCAATTGAGTGTCAATCTGAAAACTTAATTTCCGTTTCACTGCTTTAGTGTAACTGGGCTAGATACGATATGTAATGTGTATAATGTGTAACATATACTTTCTTAACGTCAAAATAAAATTAAGGTGCTAAGAATGATTTTTTTTTAAATTTAATTGATGCTATCATACCTAACTAATAGATCAGTCCAAAGAAAAGGCGCAAATATTTACTCGTGGCGTTTGGCGCGAAATTATGAATGCTTTTTATAATTCTTAGACAGGTGAACTGTTGCAAAAGTACCGTGGTATACACAAGTATATTTAGAGAAGTACTCCCAATAGCTTAATGGCTAGCACGTTGGGGATATAAAAGTATATCAAAAAAAATCCCATTCACTTTGACGACATGGGTTCAATCCTCCTTGTGATCAAAATTTTGAATCTCTTTTCAGCTCGATTTTACGTGGGTTTCTTTTCCTAAAACGGACGGAAGACCTCTCGTTGCTCGCAACGAGATCGTATCTAGTTCCAGTAATGTCCGTTATTTTGCATGCAATCTAGCGTCCATTCGGTAAATGATTGTTAGTTTGCATCGATGATATTTGGTTTTGCATCGGAGTCTGTTGATTTTACAAACTGTTTTGTACATGTATTTCAGTATGTTTTTAAAATTAGTTGTACGGTAAGTTTTGCATAAACGTCTTTTCTACCCTTTCCGCCACCCATACAATAAACTGTGTTATTTATCAACACTATAAACATACACCATAATTACTAATAATTTAATTTCACTTGTATCAAGCAATTTCATTGGCTGAATCATTCTGAGGAACATATAATATTTTGGATAACATAACTTGCCTACGTCACAATGAGTTACGTCAAAAACGTATTACTCCGCTTGACGTTACTTTTAAAATAATGCTCATTTTAAAGCCTTATTCTGGAGGAAAAATTGTCTTTTGTCTACACTGAAATTAAATTATAAGGAATGAAGCTAATTTCAACTTATATTATACGATATAACAAAACTTGGGGCAGTTTACGCTTTTTTATAAACCGCTTCGCGGTTTATAAAGCGTAATCTGCCCCAAGTTATGTTATATCGTATAACATAAGTTGAAATTAGCTTCATTCCTTAATGAAACCATCAGAATCGAATTTTCATTTATCAAGCATCTTTACTGAAAATTGAGAATTTTCTTTCTTGTTATAGACAGTTAATGTTGGAATAGTCGTAGAAAAGGAAAGACGAAGAATAAGGTAGGATTTCAATACAAATCTTGCCCTGTAATTTTCAAAAAAAAAAAAAAAATGAATAAATAAAAATAAAAGTGATGTACAAAAAAGAAAACTCGTGCTTTCCGAATCATTAAAATTCCATGCAAAAGAATAATACAAATTATTTTTCTCACATGCACTTATCAATCGGATCACCTCGCCCTTTTCCGTCGCACGCTAGAAAAAAGACTGGGAAGTAAGTACACGACATGTGGGAACTACTTTTTTTCGTCATATGTTCAAAGAAACATGGCAGCGTCTTGCGCCATGTGTTGTGAGACGAAGGGCACAGTATTTAACGCTTCGGATGGAAAGAAAGCATACGAAGACAATATCCCATCTATGTTTTTGTTTGTATCAGGAGTCCATGTTACTCCTGACAGCAAAATGTGTAGGACATGTCTTCAAAACCTCAAAAAATTTGCAGAGTTTAAACGCAAAATTCTATCAACAAGGGTAAGTGAAGTTCATAACATGTTAAACTGGTATGACACTGACTGTTCAATTTCTATGATCAAATGAGATCTTAATTTACTTATCTGTAGGGGTATCAGCATTATGATGACAGTTTAAATAATAAAATGCTCTCTTGAATTGTTAGTACATTAATTCCCATACTAACAAAGAAAGACATTTTATTGTTTATATTTACCAGGTCCAGTCCAAAGACTATTTCTACCTACTTAGCTATAAATAATTACGTGGGTATTTAAACCTACCCAAAGTAGCTATTTTTACCTACTTTCTGCTTTACTTGCATTTTGTGGCCACAGCCGAACAGCGCAATATTATGAGTACCATATTTCTTGATACATTACAGTCACACTGATGGATATGACAAAAATTTGACTAAAAATGATTGGGCACACTTTACTTTACCAGTCCCCAGATCCGCAAGATCCTCGCGCTCATTGGACTATGACGTAACAACTACGTCACTCAACTGAAATGGGTTAAATTTGCACACTATTCGACTGATAGGGTTTAGTCTTGCACCCACCTGAGAGATTAGGGTTAGTCCTCGCACATTATTCGACTGATTAGGGTTAGTTGAGCATCTGTCCGGGAGATTTCATCTACATGTAAACGTCTTAGTCCTTGCATACCATCCGATGGATTAGGGTTAGTGACTCGTTCTTTTAGATAAGTTAAGTAATTCAGTTGCTTGTATAATTTCTCCAAGATCATATAATTCAGCTTCAAAGACATGTGCATTTCGTTCATTTGTTTACATGGAAGAATGTCCGAAAGAAATGACACTAAGCATGCGCCGAACGCGCTTCTTTGTCGATTTTTTTTCATGAGTAAACAATATTTATTAGCCTAATTTTTTTCAGAGAACGAGGGTAAAAACTACGTTTAAAAACGAAGTTTTAAACTTAACCTTTTTCTAGCATGCGACGGAAAAGGGCGAGGTGACCCGATTGATGCATTTATAAATGCTAATTGTGACGTCATAAACATGTACATTTTCCCGTATTTTCTTAAAAGTTGCAGAAGACTCGAATTTTGAATGGAATTTTCTTTCAGGTAATATTATCCACAGTCATAGCCCACAAAGATTTTGAGATATGTGATTTTTCATTGAATTTTGCACAATTTATCCAGAAATTTAAGTGGGCGACGGCTGTGGACACATTTTCTGAAAGAAAATTACCCTTGAAATGGGTCATATTGAGGCTTTTTCTGTTAAAAATAGAGAAAAATATCAAATGAATGACGGCACATTTCCAGAATGGTTCCCCTTCATGCCACATTCTTTTTTGATCTATCACATTCATAAACAAATATTAAAGCCAGTTTTAAAACTTTTTGAAAATATGAAATATTAGGGAACAATAAAGCTTAAACCATACCTTCTTATGCTTTAACTGTCATATCCGTTTAGTTCATTACACAGCAAAGCTTCTTTCATTTAAGATAATAATGTTATGCAAGAAATATGGATCATTTTTTCCTAAATTAAGAATTATCTTAAAAGAAGCGTCTTAAAATCAATCTGAAACCTTTTTGTTAACCCATGTTGTATTAAACTCGAGGGTAAATTAGTACTTTTTAAATTTTGGGAGTAACTATTTTTTTTTGTTTTACCTTTCATGCAATCCATAAAAAATAAGTATTATTGTTTTGAAAGAAAGGCAGCGTCGAATAAATATTACCTTTTCTATATTTCTATAATATGACAATTCTTGTCAGTAAATAAGTAGAAATCACTGCTTTAAAGTAGGCCAATTATGCCCACTCTTTTTCCTCTGTAATAGATCAACTCTACACCGTCCACTGTTTTGCGGAACAACAGATGTTCGGTGTAATGCGTGGTAAAGGTTTGTGTATTCAAAGCTTAACTGTGATACAAGTTAGCAGCTGAGAAAACAGAAGCCTACGAAAAGACTGTCAAGATTCCGCGGATAAGAGCTGCAGTTATTTTTATACAAAAAGTAAGACGGATATTGATATCAAGGGTCATTTGAGCATTGTTTACGGGATATATTACTGAACAATCATTCTAAGAGTATTAGAAAAGCACTGTATGCCCCTTAAAGGCAAAAATATTACCAATGTTCATATTAAACTCCAAGAGGGTGATGTTTGATACTATAGTATGAATCTCTAACTTATAGGAATTAACATTGCTAAAAAGGGAATAAAGTCCATCAATCAAAAATGATAATAAGTCTCACCGATTCCCAAAACTTGTATAAGTAATCCTTAAAAAGAAGAGACGTAGGTTTCTATAGTAAATGTTCTACCAAGTCTCTTAACTCATCAGGACAATATATACAGTGAAAATTCAGGAGCACTTCAGAGCACAGTCGAGAGGTAGTGATTTGTGAAATCTTAAAAAACTGCAGGATTTATGAAAATTTGAAATCACAAAAGTTTACCGACATTAATAATATCAAAATGTACGACATTTCGACACAATAAAAATTTTCCGACGATAAATCAAAAAGAACACTTTAAAGGATACCTCAAACAACTGCTGAGTTAAAAAAAATAGGGAACTTAAAAAACAATGCATACCTTGCCAATGCAATTGTTACTCGTATCTACAAACTTCTTGTGGTAACACTCATCTGATTCTACACAGAGCTACTCGAAGGTTGATATTTAAAAGATACTTGGATTCTCATTTACAATGTCAGGGAAGTGTTTTTTGGGATCAGGTCTTTAACATATATTTGGAGATTTGGAATAACGAACAGTATTCAAGCTTCAAAGTCAATTTAAACAAAACAAAACAGGTGCAGAACTAACATTGACCGCCAAAATATTACAAATGGGATCAGGGGATAAAAAATATCAGGTGAAATCAGATGCAATGTGGAGTGAGCATCCACAACCGACTGGTCACACCCTCCGTTTGCTATTTGTCTTGATCCGGAAAAAACGGGGGAAAGTCGTAGACAAATATGTGCGTAAATAATATACTAACAATTAGTTCGAAAAACGTCCGTCAGCATTCGGCTCAAAGATAGGTTGTATTTCCTGACAATGGCATCGCTTGCATCAATCAAAAATTTGCAAATCGATGACTAAAATCAATACTGTTAATACCCCTGTTTTATAAATCTGTTTTCCAATAGCTTGCTTGGTTTAAGAGATTGTTCCTTCGTAGAGTATGATCCTGCGTATCGAATAATTTGAGACATAAACATCACATATGACGTGTTCTAGGTACATGTGTATAGTGCTACAGAAGAGAGGGAAGTTGACGATTAAAAAGGCATCAACTTATCATACAGCTTTGTTGTTAGGTTACCATTAACGTTTTTGTAGTAAAATATGCAATTATAAAACAGATGTATATCAGACTCTGTGATATCTTTTAGTTGAAGTTCACTAGGAAATATGGAAGTAACTATTACATGTATTTCTTGAAAATACATCGTCGATATATCTCAACGTTGAATTGTATACCACAGCAGCATTTTCTTATTCTCGTGTAGAAGTGTTTGAAAAATTCTGCTTCAAATGAATACAAAAAGGTCTTCTAACAGCGGTGCGCAATTAATACCCATGAAAATTCCAAGAAACTCTAGAATCTTTTAATATCAACTTTAAAGTACTTGTGTGTACAATCAAAATATTCTTAACAAAATAATTTTGCGAATGACCAATGATAAAATAAGAATAAATATAAGATCCATTTGTATTTATCTGTCTAACATTTAAAAAATCCTGGGCTTTAATTAATAGCTGTTAAGAATATTGATATCAAGTCTTAAATAATCCTTTGGATTTCTCATTAGTATTAATGGTGTCCCATGATACGTATACTAGTTACATGAAGAAAACGTCTCTTTTGCGGCATTCATTTTAGAGTTTAAGATAAATCGACGACTTGTTCTGAATTAATTTTAATATATTTATTTTCATTACGAATTAGATTTGATATATCCGATCGAAAATGAGTAAAAGTAAAAAAAAAAAAGTAGATAAAAGTCTTACACATCTGCGTTATGTCTGAATACTCTTCTAGGCATAATTCATGTGATACTAAAGACTAAACCTCCGGAAAAATGGGATGGCTTTGAAAATTTTACAGCTTATTATATTATTTATATAGCAATTTGTTAATCGTATGTGATTTTTTCTGATATTTTGTCATTTTGTTTCTCATAAAATTCACCTGGCTTGGTCTATTTTTGAAAAAGTTTATATTACACTTTCAGCACCAAACTAACATATTCTAAAAATTGTTTTCGCCTGTAAACCTTTACTAAGTTTGATTTGTCCACATTTGTTATTTTATTGAAATATTACTAATGTTTTCTAAGTCTAATTCATTTTCCAAGTCTTAGGAGGAAAAAATTCTAAGAATTATCTATTTTTCTAAATCTGTGACATGGTATTATGTCTCCCCCAAGGAAAACAATTGTTTGTATCATCTGTCCTTTACATGTTTTGCGTATCAATTCGTTTGGAGGCAGAGATACCTATTGGATAATGCTACAAAATATGGTATGTTGATGGAAAAGCTGAAATCATCCATTTTTAAAATACCTGTTTTGTTAATCTGCCATAATCATCGTAAACAGTAAAACAGCTAAACACGAAACAGATGTAATGTTCAGACTTTGTGATTTCTCTTTGAGTTCATATGGATATACATGTAAATTGAGAACACTTGTAACTTAAAATGAATATTGTTGATTATTAAATCATTATGATAAAATATATTTTAAGTTTTTTTTCTTTCCATGCAGATTTTATTTTTTGAAATATTAAGATTATGAGCATGGATCCTGCTTCAACGCCAAAAAAAAAAAAAAAAAAAATACTGAGTCGAACACAATCAAAGGTGGAATCGGGTGCCATGGAGAAGAAAACATACCCTGTCGACCGGTCTCATCCGCCGTGTGTCCTTATCGTGAACGGTTGGTAAACGAAAAAAAAAACGAAGGCAATTAAGCATGAATATGGCTTAAACATTTCATGGCTTAAATATGGTAGAGTCAATTCGATCAAGAAAGCTTATGTTATGAAACTGAAAAACACCATTATTTTGGGCTTGGTAATGGAAAGAAAGCCAGTCAATTTTGGAGCTCCGGCAACATTTTTTCAACCTGCACTACTTCTGTTTGAAATTCACAATGATTTATCATTTAAACAGAGAATTTGTGAAAGACTAATCGCAAGATAAACAAGATGTTTGAGTTTCATTTTAATATTGTTTAAAGAAGCAGTTCTCTAATTTATGAAAATGCTTGATATGAATTAATTGTGAGGAAGGATTCATTATCTTTTTGTAGGATGTAAGATTGAATTTCTTATTTACGAGTTTTAGTAAACACTTAAATAATCTAGATGTACAGAGACAGATGTTGCCAGAAAGCGTTTACATACATATGTATATACAGATGATAATCGGACAGGCAAAGGCATATCAACCAAATTGTAAATGTTATATAGAACAGGCTAGATGTTCTCTATTCAATATAGATAATATGAAGTTTCACAATATGTTTTAATCTGTATCAACTTAAAACGTGTTCATTTCCCTGTTACTTGTCCAATCAGCATATTAATCACAACTAATACACAATAAATAAGGCGTTTTAATATAAATTTTGATAAACATGGTGGAGGTGAATGAAAAATATAAAACATATAAAACAAATGATGTGTATAAAATTTTCAAAGTAAATACTTAAAACATAACGATATTTTACAACCAGTCTGATTCTTCAAGCTCT
Organism: Saccostrea cuccullata; assembly: GCF_032062105.1. Classification (NCBI taxonomy): domain Eukaryota; kingdom Metazoa; phylum Mollusca; class Bivalvia; order Ostreida; family Ostreidae; genus Saccostrea; species Saccostrea cuccullata. The sequence goes on along the minus strand of NW_026931170.1, from coordinate 21,778 downwards.
TAGTCTCCCTTCTCTTGTCGTTCTGTTTCTGGTCCCTGTGTTCCGAATCCCCCATTTTTTCAGTCCATGGGTTCCGAATCCCTCTTCTCAGTCATTACATAACGATATTTTTCAACAAGTCTGATTCTCCTGGTTTTAGGCTTCATTCTCTTGTCCTCCTTTTCCTTGTCTCTGTGTTCCGAAGCCCTCTTTTCTCAGTCCCCGTGCTATGAATCCCTCTTTTCTCAGTCCCCGTGCTATGAATCCCTCTTTTCTCAGTCCCCGTGCTATGAATCCCTGTTTTCTCAGTCTCCGTGTTCTGAGTCTCCGTCTTTTTTAGTCCCCGGGTTCCAAATCCCTCTTTCCTCAATCCTTGTGTTATGAATCCCTCTCTTCGTAGTCCCCGTGTTACGAAGCCGTCTTTTCTCAGTCCCCGTGTTATGAATCCCTCTTTTCTCAGTCCTCTTGTTTCTCAGTCCCTTTTCTTAGTCCCCATTTTCCGATTCCTTCTTCCCTCAGTCCCCAATTTCCAAATCCCTCTTATCTCAGTCCCCGTGTTTTAAATCCCTCTTTTCGTAGTTCCCGTGTTCCAAATTCCTCTTTTATTAGTCCCCATCTTTCGAATCTCTCTTTTTTCAGACCCCGTGTTCCTAATCCATTTTCTTTCCATTTTCTTTGTTAGATAAGCATTTTGTTATTAAAGACGAAATAATAATTTATCTTAATAATACAATGTGAAAGAGACTTATTTCTAATGATATGTATATATGTCTACCTTTCTTTTGTAGTGAAAGTACTTTCTCGTGATATGTATACATGTCTTCGTTTCTTTCGTAGTGCAATGTACTTGACACACACCGGGTACATGACGTAGTTTTCTATATGTGTGAAACACCCCCACCCGAGAAAAGAAAAGGGTTGTAATTACTACTAGTCATAAATTGATATATATTTAACAATGTATAGTACTGGAAAGATTATAATTAAATATTATCAATGTAAATCGAAGTTGTAGGAGTCATATAAATACAGTGAACAATTCTATATACGTAAATGTGTGATTAATTATTTCAATAATCGGTCAATGCATTACATATCCGTGCTGAAGTCTATTTCTGATCAGACATCAAAGACAAAGTATGCAGAATGAGTAAGATTACCAGCTATATTTGAACATTCATGTAATGTGCACCTAAACTAATAGAAATTTTATTTTACTCGGCGTTTTTGAACACTTTCTCCACGCTGAAGCATGCGATAGTATACTTGATGGAAGAAGGATAACTTGATCAGAGAGAAGTGAAGCACCCACTACTGCCGTGTTAAAACTGGGGGGCGGAGAGTTTTGTCAACAGACTTTTTGTATCTCTATTTACAAAATGATATTGACAGGCAGCAACCTGCAGGTTGATGAACTCCGATTTAGACCCCAGGGCCTTTTTGATTTTTTCCTCAAAAGTTATTATTCAATAACATACTTGTGACCAACAATTTGAAAATTTACCTAAAATAAATATTTTACAAAATATACCCCACTCTCTATACATAAATCAATACTGTAAAATCACATATTTTCGAGGGATCAAATTTTCGTGGTTTGAGGAATATTTATTGTTTCTTGGGGATTTCATTTCGAGGATGAAGAATGGATCAGTAGTAATATATGTGAGAAATTGCATTTTGTGTTGGACATAAATTCGTGGGTCTCTTCATACCTTGAAAACCACAAAAATTGAACCCCCACGAAAATTAGTGATTTCACAGTAAGTAGAAAAATATGTTAAGCGGGGTAAAAAAAATCATAAAATGTTTTTTTAGGTAAATTTTCGAATTGTTAGTAAAGATAATATCACTAATGTGTTTTCCATATATTATTTTTGAGATGAAAGTTAAAAATGGCCGATGGTCTTTATCCCGGGGATCGTGGGTGGGGGGTGCTATCCTCAAGCACCTGTGTTCGATACAGGAATAAACAACTGTTCACCATGGGTGCTTCAGGACTATAAAAGTCTGTTGCGCAAAATGTTAACCTATAGCGGGTCTTGTCTATTTAAACCTAAGATCAAATGATAATTGTTTGAAATACCATAATTCATTGTCGGTCTCCTGTCATGCCCTCATTTAATTTAACGTTATAAACATTACATACAATATACTTAGTCTTCAGTTTAGTTTCTCTTTAAATTCTCAGTAATTTATATTTAAACAAAAACTGCTTTTTCCAAAAATGCCCAAACAGTTATCATAAAATTGGGGAATTGTTAAGGATGGCGGAACCAGCTAGTACAGAACTATCAGATGTCAGGAAAGAACGTTTTAATTTGAATTTATTTTATCTTAAGAGTGAAGAATCAGTACACAAATTTATCAGGAAGTTACCGGGAACAATAAAATTCATTGATGCGAAAAGGTTGGAAAGAGGTAAGTTTTTTTGGGTATCTAAGAAATAGAAATTGCTTTATTTACAATGAAAAGAAAATCATTGTTCCGGTGTAATTTTCGAGTCTGTTGGTTGGTTAGTTTCTCTTTAATTTTTTTTAAAATTAAATAGGAAGAAAGACAGACATGTCTACCGTGTAATTATGAGCAGAAATAAACATAACGATGTCCAGAATGCTATGTTTTTGTGATGCAAACGTAGCAGTTTCGTTAATTTTTTTAATACATACAATCGCCCGAATCTTCACTAATCAAGAGTTTTCGGTTCGATCCGCTCCCCTAGAATAGCGAAGATGCCATATGAGTGAAAAATACTCTAGACAGACCTTAAACAACAATCAAACAAACAAATATACACATACATGTACATGAACGTTTAGTACAATTATTAGGTTATTTTAAGTCTTATGTTTATATTTCTTTAGATGACATCCATACCTATGCTGACCATAAGATCTCGTATAATGTGATCTTTGAATCGTCAATGGATAATGCACTGGTGTTGTCGGAAGTCTTAAAACTATGGGAGATAAATCTACGATCGATAGAAAGTATGTCTTGGTTGCAACTTCTTCCAAGAAAAAGACTATCTTGCATGTCTCCCCAACAGTCACGAGAAATTTTAGAAAAGGTTGAAATTCTTGGTGGAAGCATGATCTCTCCGATTAATTTTGTAAGGCACTGGGAAACAGTTGCATCCGTTGCAAATTTCAACAGGACAAGTCTTTGTTGGTCATTGCAAACTCTGAAATTAAGATGGAAATAAACATGTGGTATAACTTTCTCCACAACTTTATTATAGTTGATTTACAAGAAAGTGAAACAATTTTCTACATCAATGTGAAGTCTACACCAAAATTATTTCAAAATACAGACTTTCATTCGTACGAGGGAACAAAAAAAGAATACCAGCCAGTGAATATGGATATGAAAAGTTTGGACACTTAGACTGTTTTTGCATAAGGTTTAAGAAAAATAGCACGATTGTTTCTAGAATCAGTTGTTTTTTGCAGTGTGTGGATATTTCCATTGCTTATGCTTGCATGAAGGTTGACAATTGCCAAGACGAGGTTACGGTAGATTTTGAAGGGTTTGAAATTGCATATGCATGGAAATCAATGTGCTCACAGGGTTTTAAAGTTGTTGACCATCTAACTCCTTCAGTCGTTGAGAAAATAGTTCAAATGGGAGTCAGTTCGCATATGTTGTGCATAATGGTAGAAAATATTGCAGAAAAACCATTCATTAATTTCATGGATGAATTTTCGAAAGCGACTGAAATGACAAAACAGTTAAAGGAGGAGGATGTTCCTCGGCATTATTTAATGGTTAGGCGAGTTTTGTTGACACCTTCAAAGTGTGTATTACTCCCAAAGGAGCCAATACTTCAGAATGGAATTGTACGCCAGTACAATGAAGATTACTTCTTAAGGCTTGCATATCGCGATGAGGATTACAAAAGGCTTAATGCTATGCAGCCCTATGGATTAGATTGCATTTTTGCAGACTTGAAACGATTCTTCAATAAAGGTTTGACAATTTATGATCGCCACTACGAATTATTAGGATGTTCAAATGGACAACTTCGAGAGCATGGTTTTTGGTTCTATAGCTCTCATGATGGGATCACAGCAGCCTTTATAAGAGAAAAACACGGTAACTTCTCTGAAGAGAGGAGTTTTGCATCCTACGTTTCGCATTTTGGACTCAGCTTCTCTGAATATAACCTCAAGTTAGATGCTAAAATATGTACAGAGGAAGTGATCTATGATAGAGAATTTCAAATGAGTGGGATTTGTCTCATAGATTGCATTGGAAAGATCTCAACCAAAACAGCTACCGAGGTAATTACTGAATTTTAGTAATAACTAGATAATAAAATTGTGACACCAAATTTAAGAGAACTTATATATATATCTTTTTCAAATTGTAATTTAGATAGCAAAAGAAATGAACATAAAAGCTGTACCGTCTGCTTTTCAAATACACTACAATGGATGTAAAGGTGTAGTGGTACAAGATCCGTTACTAGAACAAGGAATAACTCTATTCATTAGGCAGAGTCTGAAAAGACATCAATCAAGTTCTTCATGTTTGGAGATTTTAAAGACATCATACCCAGGTATTTACTTTTGTTCTTTGCTTTACAAAGCTTTTGTACTAAATCAATAATACTTTATTTATTAGGCATTTGTTCTTTATCTTAAATAACATTCCACCACTGAAATTCTTAAAGGAGGACCGTGTTTGCTCTGCTCCAATTTTGTATTGTTTAATGGACACTTGAGATTGAATGCTGTTCGTTTTCTTATTTTTGTATTCATATGAAGCAGAATTTATGCAAAATCTTATGCGTGAAAAGAAGAAAGAGCTTGTGGCCTTCAACTCGACATTTAGATATATCGACGACGTATTGTCAATTAACAATAGTAATTTCCATTCCTACGTCGATACGATATATCCTGGTGATCTTGAGATAAAAGATACCACAGAGTCTGACACTTCTGTTTCATACTTGGATATTTTACTTGAAAAAGACATTAATGGTAATCTAACAACCAAGCTCTATGATAAACATGATGACTTTAACTTTCCTGTCGTCATCTATCCTTACCTGCAGCAATACCTTCATCACCTGCATACGGAGTTTACATATCTCAGTTGATTCGCTACGCTAGAGCACGCTCTACCTATGAACAATTTCTAAAACGAGGTATATTATTGACAAACAAGTTGATGAAACAAGACTATCAGCAGTCTCGTTTAAAGTCATCATTTCGTACGTTCTATGGTCGATACCATGACCTTGTCAGCAAATACAATTTATCACTGAGTCAAATGCTGATCTGTGGCTGACGTTTTTCATACTAATTATTAGTCCATTATTTACAAACTGAATTGATGACGGATTTTCCGTTATTTACCGATCATGACAAGGAGCAATGAGCGGGTGTGAACGGTCGGCAGGGGATGCTCACTCCTCCATGGTACCTGATCCCACGTCTGATGTTTTGGAGGTTCGTGTTTGCTCTGCTCCTATTTTGTATTTTTATGGACTTTGATATTGAATACTGTTCGTTATCTCCATATCCTCCATATATCTCATAAAATAGGTAGGATCACTTTGTCCATTAAATCATTGAGCAATTATCTAACCAAGTCCCAATATCCCATTTCAAACATCAATATAAAGTAGAGACTTTAGTGCCTACTTTTCTCAGAAAAAGGTTTCAGCTAAAAGTCTATAAATTGAAGCAAGGCACGGTGAAATTGCACTCTTCTTGAATTTTGAAGATAGTGGGTGCATTTGAATACATTTAGCATGTTTAGCAAAGAATTTAAATATCTGAAAAAATAAACATGGATTATAATCTTCTGAAACAGTTCTTTTATTTGATAATTGAACATTTTGGGTCAGGTTTTTTGATTAATATCCAAAAAAAAAAAAATAAAATAAATAAAAAGCAGCTAAAAAGTGTGGACATGATCAGAATTTTATGATAATGATACAATTCATTACATCATGATACATTTTCCTGCGAGCAATTTAAAGCAATATGCAGTCACCAAGTATTCAAATGTATACTATGTATTTTCTAGTCAACTAAAAAAGCAGCTTTGATTTTCCAGAAATTCACAGTGCCAAAAAGCCCTAAGTGAACTTTGTTCTCTTGAAATCTATATGTAATACATCACGAGATGCTTATGTTTGTTGTACTTATACTCAAATAAACATAGAGTGTACTCACGATGAAATTTATCGGCTTATTATTAACTTATTTGAAAAATACTTTAATGATTCATTTTACAGGACGACTTTATTTAAACCGACAAATAATATCATTACTCTCTGGATTTGGGGTTCCAGACGATGCATTCCAGGATCTCCAAGAATCGATGTTGTTTGAATTGGCGGACATGCTTCTTTACGATGAAAAGGCTTTGACAATTTTGAAAGAGGTAATGTTTTGCTGAAGTCTAAAAATTTTGAAATTCAATTTCAGGTTAGCCTCGGTGATATTTACATGCTAAACCTAAGCAAAACAGTTTTTTTCAATATGAATAAATAGAAAAAAATATTTAAAAAAATGAAAATTTATAACACATTTTTTTTTATTAAAAAAGATAAATAAAATTAAAATTCAGTAAAGAAATGAACCTTTGTATGACAAGATTAACATACAAGTGTCTATACTTTATTTTAATGAAAACTATATGATCAACCATTGTATGTTCTGTTCTTGTACACAAGTCATACTAAATTTTAAGTTGATTTTAACATATTTTTCATAACTTACAGATATCTTTGGACATAAAATTTCAAAATTTATTCGAAAAAGGAATAAGTTTTGTTCGGGAACCCTTCTTCAGGTCTCTACTATTAAGAGTTTACCACCATAGACTCGATGATTTAAAACAGAGGACAAGGATTCAGATAGATGTAGATAAAAGCCGTAACATGATCGGTACTTCTGATAAAAGTAGATCACTGAAATATGGACAAGTGTTTATTCAATATTCAAAAGACCCATCTGATGCTGGGAAAAAGCTGCAAATTGTATTGGGTAAAGTCTTGGTCACAAAATATCCCAGTATTCATCCAGAAGATCTTCAAATATTTGAAGCTGTAGATGTTCCTGGCCTCAGGCATGTGGTCGACTGTATTGTTTTTCCACAATGTGGTCCACGTCCATTTCGAGATGAAATGTCCCCATCAGATGATATTTATGGTGATGAGTATTTCGTTCTTTGGGATAAACGGTTTCTTATACTTAAAAACAAGATAAATTCTCAAAATGATTCAAAAGAGAAATTGGCCTCGGATGTTCAAGGAACAAACATGGCTGACTTTTTGGTGAATTACTTAAAGAATGATCACCTACAAATCATAGCAGAGTCCCATTTAGCGAGGTCTGATAGTGAACAGGAAGGTATTTTTTCAGACTGTTGTATTGAACTAGCTGAAATGTATTCTGGCGTTCTTGATTGTCTACAAACGGGTAAAAGTCACAAATCCGCACAGAGTTCCTTCCCCAAAAGTATCCCGATTTCATGATGAAAAGAGATAAAATCCTATATTACTCTTCCAGAATTCTCGGAAAACTATTCCGTCAAAATCAGATGTTGCAGCAGAACATATTAAGAGAGAAAACTTTTTTCGCTGCTGACGAAGACTTAATATTGCTTCCTTCCGAAGAAGAATGTAGGCATGCAATTTTACAAAGAAATCTTTACAATGACAAACTGTTGAGAATAATGAAAAGATATGGGATAAAAGACGAATCTGCAGCTATTACTGGTTTGATACAAGATTTGACAGGTGGGAAAGGTTACTTAGAAGACGAGAAGATTCAGATTGGAAAGATAGTAAGTGACCAAATATCCCTATTATTTAGAAAAACAAGAGTTATTTTCTTTGAAGAGTTTGGTGGAGAAAGAAGCCGTTTTTCACTTGAATCAGCAAGTCAAATATTTAGAAAGGCCTCTATTTGGTATACCGTCACGTACAAAATGTCGAGCCCTCGATTTTTAAGTTTTCCTTGGGTTGTTGGCGATATTCTTTGTCTGGTGAAGAAGAATCAGGAATTTAAGAATGTCTTTGAAAATATCGAACGATCCTTTGAGAGCCGGTGGGCACTTTTGGTCACAGAGCGAACGAGATCTCTAGATAAGCTACGCAAATTACGTCACAAGGTTGAACAAAATACGCCTTCTGGAGTCCGTCTAGAATGGATTAATTTATCTGGAAATGGAATTGTGATAAGATGTCGAGACAACCACCACTTTTTGGGAATCAGAACAAAAAATTCAGAACTAGGAATTTTAACTATAAAATATTTAAATAGTTTTGCAACTAGTGTGAAAAGTGGTCCTTTTGAAGGAGAGTTATGTTATCAGATCAAATTGGCTGAAGGTGTGGAAGGATTTATAACATTGATAGTGAATGAAATGATCCTAACACAAAGCAAATTACTGAATGAGTTTCTTGACAAATCTACACCTTTAAAGCATGTAGCACATTTTCTCTTTGAATGTTTATGGGAACATACCCTTACCAAAATTCCTATGGACCTCATTGCAGACATGCTACCCATTATGCTCCTAAAGAAATCTTTTGATAACATAGATATTTCCAAGTCATATATCAGAACAAGAATTTTAATTGATTGCTTAAAAAACATCAGACGCTATATCCAGAGTATATCTGCCCCTTCAGAAATACCAAGAACTTCTCTTCAATGGCTAAAAAATACTGAGGAGGAGATTATTCAGAGGTGCTTGGTTGTATACCACGAAATTGCATGTCATGCAGCTGTGGACATTTCTTGTCGTGAAGAAAACGACCAGTTAGAGACATATTTTTCTTGTATCTTACCTGTGGAGTCTTGGAGTACAGTCGAATATGCTAAAGAATATGCAAAATTTAAATTAATTAAAATAACTGGCAAAGATGTATCAATTCATTTATTGGATTTTGGATTGATTAACGGTATTAAAATTGAAGCAGTTGGAACAGATATCCAACTAATGCGTCTCAATCAGGCTCTCTTTGACCTTTCGGTAAAATCTAAAAAGATAACAGCTACAAAAAGCGGACAAACAACCATCGATGGTACCTGCACCTTTACAATGTTGTTTGAAGGGAGTAGACAAGAAAATGACGAAGTAATATTTCTACCCCACAGAGGTTTATGCCAACACAATCATACCATCAGGAAGCGGTATCACCCCCGTCTTAGAAACCATAGTGATGGATGTAGTGAGAATTTCTTTCAAAGTTCATTTCTCTTACAGTGGGACAAAATCAGAAATGAATATAGTGACATCTTTCATGGCGATTTGAGCATTGTTCTTGCATTTGGGACATTTTATATCATGGATATAGAGAAAAGACACATGCCATTATCAGAATTGAATGAAACTTTGCAAACTTTTGAGGAAAGACGCGAACGTCTTAAATCTGAGACGCAAGGAAATGGTCACGTCTGTGTGCCTTATTCGTTCGCTTTTTTACCAATGCAGGGTGAATCAGACGACCTTAAGAGATTTCTACATGCTTATTTTAATAGAGAAAATGTTCAAAGGAACGTAAAAGTTAGAATTGGAAGGTGGGGTATGTGTGACCTCGATGATCATCTGCATTTCCTTCAACTTGAGGTCCCTCAGATAAAATGGTTTATTGGTCAAATAATACGAAAGACAACACAAGAAAACGAAGATGGAAACTCCATTGACATTAGGTGCAAAATTCAGTCGTTCAGAAACTTGAACAGACACGCTTTGCAAACTGTCGGAGGACACGGTGACCTTCTAAATCATAGCAGAAGTGGAGCACTCATTAGGAAAAATAGCGAAGGATTTATTGTTAACAACAATAATATAACATTTATTAGAGAGAAAGAAACAGAAATTTATTCGAATAAAACCTTGAACATTCAAGAAAGAATTTGGCGCACGTTGCGTGTAGAGGTGTCTAGAGTGAAGGAATATAGAGTGAAATCATGTCGATGTAAGAAGATTTCAGAAAGAACAGAGGTAGTTGTAGTACCATTTCTACCTGATATCAAGTCATCTGATGAAGAGATCAGACAATATGCAAAACAATTATGGGAAACAGCGCTTTTCTTTGCAAATAAATTTGACAAGTAGTTGTCAATCATTTTTGTATATATTTGTTTACTGGATTGCTTCCCTTAGGTGTTGCTTAACGATCAAAAATCCATTTTTAAAAATCAGTTTCCTTTCCCTGTTCACATATTTCAATTGTTTTATTTTTTAAATATATTTTTCTAAAGATCAGTCACTTTTACGTTCTATTTTTCATTACTGTATAGAAATGTACGTCGCACAAGTCTTGTTCTAAGTGGGGTTTTTTTATTATTTATATTTGTGTCTGTTTAATACAAATTAATTACTTGTTTTAAAAATCTAGCAGAAAAATATAGAAAAATATTCATCGATTAATATACCATAAATTATAAATCTTTGAAATATATTCTTTATTTTAAATTCATGTTTATTTTTATATTCATTTTTCATGTCTACTATATAAGAACTTACATTCATGAACATATTTTAGACATTTTTGATACATAACTACTTTTTTCAAATGTTTTGTTATAATCATGATTATTATTGAGTTTTAAGATTCTGTATCTGTCCAATTTTTATTAGATATACGAGGGGCGTTCAATAAGTCAAGCAACATACGGTTACTAATAATAAATCTAACAGTCTAGAAATGCTATTTAAAAAAACTCACACAATCAGCGAAAACGGCACGTGTTTCCACACAATCAGCGAAAACGGCACGTGTTTCCTTCTTCTTAAGAAATTCACTTTTGAAGTAAGTATGGTCACTGCATTGAGCTGAAAACTATTTTCGGCTAAATCAATAAAAAGTGAGAGCATATATGTAAAAACTGCACCTCGCTGCAAAAAAAAAAAAAAATGCTGAAGAACATATATGTAAGATGTGATTTTGATATCTAAAAAGGTTTTTCACACTGCAAAATGTTTAGATGAATTAAGAAATCTAAAAATGAATATGACAAGATCACTTGTGAACTTTATCTCTTCTTTCCAAGATCCATCGGCCCAATTTCAAAATAAATTTCCCATTAAGCACCCTTGAGTTTAGTAATTTAATATTTGTTCAAAAAAAAAAGAATGCAACCATTCAGTGGGCAGGTTATTTAAAATTAGAGAAACAATTAATGATATCTTTCAAAAATCCTCTCTTAAACTACTGAACTAATTGCAATTTTGTGGGACTTCAATACAGAGTGTACACTTGTTAATTTTCAAATGACCCCGTGGATATAGGATCGTGCCACAAAAGACGGTGAAAGTTTTTTTTAGCGTGATTTCAATTGACTTTCGATATAAGACTCCCCTCCCCAGTGGGTTTGCAGAATTATTAATGTATATATTGAAGCAAAAAATAATACTGATGACTTCCGTTTTTTTTTTTTAAAGTTTTGTACACGCCAAATGTCATAACTTCTTCACTACATATGTTAGATACTGTAGTATGATTTCCAATTAACATGTACATGTATATTTTCACGTTCGATGTTGTCATAATTTAACACAACACAATACTGTCTACATTAGCTTTTACTAGACATTTCTAATGGATGCAATTAGAATATAAAGTTCGCGACAACCTATATATTTAATATCCCATATAATTTGTATTGTTTGAAGGGACTTTAAGGTTGAATAAATGTTCTTTTCTCCATTTATATGTATTTCATTTTAACCACCGATTATGTATTGCTGCTGGTGAACAATCTGCCCCCCACCCACCCCAGGAGATTTGCCAATCGGCAACTATTCATTCACGAGTACAAAGAAAAACAAAATAATGCTGACAGACACCATTATAAACGGCGTCACTCTTTAGAGCACAGACTCAAAAAAATTATTTGGTGCCCCTCGGATAATCCTCAGGGATTTTAAAAATATGTCATATGAGTCTTCAGATTCCCAGTTATATCAAATATAAAACTAATAGTTTGTTTTTAAAAAATGGAATAATGTGAAGTTTCTATTAGAGATATACATGTTGTATTTGAAAATTCCTTTCCGATCCCATTTCTATTTCAAAATATTCTGTGAAAAATTGCAAAACTTTAGACATTTTGAATACCTACACTTTTGTTTTACTAGCAATCCTACTTAACAGATCTTCTATAACAAAGATTGAGGGCGCTTTTGATTAGTATTCGGCAAGAAACTGGGCCTTATTGAAAAGTGAAAAATTTATCGACATTTTACATGAAATTTAAACATTTCTTTATTTATCGGGTTCCTGTGCAAAGGTAAAGGAAAATATTTTCACGAAATTGAGCTTTGATTTGCTGAAAAATAACTTGAAAATTGGCCAGAACAGACATTTGGTACAAAATGGTACATTTTTAAACACATTTTTCAAAAATTTTTCTATCTCTGGGTCTTCTCTCCATGATTTTAAACGTTATTTGTGTATTTTAATTCTAAGAAACGAAGACACATTTTTAAAAATTGAAGAGAAGACCCAGAGACCACGAAAAATGAACTTTTCCCCCAAAAATCTATATGTGTGAATGTGGTGATTCTTTGTTCTTTTAAAATCAATTGTATATGTGTAGCGGTGATAGCTCAGTAAGTTAAGCTACCTGTTCAATGCGCTCAAAGCGAATAGTTTTTGGTTCGAGCCTTGCATGTGGCGTTAATTTTTTTTCATGCAAACAACAATCCGGGGGGGGGGGGGGGCAGGGGGCCCCCCCCCCCCCCCCCCGGCCCCGCTTTTTTCCCCAGCATTACCTGTACTATTGAAAATGTACATTGAAAGGTTGGTTGGCCCCCCACTTCTTACCACAGCAGAGTGATATGAAGGAAATGTAGTATTGTATACCAAAAAAATGGGAGTAAAAGGAAGTTGGTCTTGGAAAAAGTTGGCCACTATACCCCCCCCCCCTCCACGAAATAGGATTTTCGAGTTTGGACAATTTCCTTTTTTTTTTGCTTGTCAACTTTTACAGGTAAGTAAAAAAAAAAAATTTTTCTATGGTTGCCCCCCCCACTTTCAAAACCGATGCTACGTGCCTGCCATCTATTTTGTCAGTTTCGTTTTATGTACTGAGGCCACACCAATTTGTAAAGTAGTTCTTCGGATTTTCAAAAATAAAAAGTGAGGCGAGAGGGCGAAATTTTTTTTACAAATATTATTTTTATTTTGGGTTTCAAAATTATGAGGCGAGCGAATATAAATAATATATATATATATATATATATATATATATATATATATATATATATATATATATATATATATATATATATATATATAAAGCACTAAAATACCAACAACACTGTATATCCTAAATGTCGGATCTATCAAGTAGATACAAGGTCACGGATGGAAATTTATATAAAGCACTAAAAATGACCAACGACACGAACAATAAAAATTGTCAAATTTTCGGGACGCCCTGTCCCTTCCTCAGGACAAAGAAAAAAAGTTAAAAAGTCATAAGAACAAAGGAAAAATAGAAACAAAAACAACTAGCACTACTACTAAGCTACTAAACACTAGATATTTACATACTTAATAAATTACATGTTGAATTCGAAATTTTTAAGAACAATAATAAAGAAAGAAATCTGGACCGCTATGAAATGCGTCCGGTATATCGGGTATACTCGGGTGAAGTGCGATTTACATAATTGAACGAATTAATTATGCTAATTAATTACGACAATCAGTAAATCGTACATTGTTTCATTCTCTCAAAATGGCGTAACTTTACTTAATAAAGAATCATCAAAGAAAAATAAGATGGCAGGGATATTTAAACATATGAATTATGATCCATTATAAATTTTGAAATATTTAAAGACTTAATACCGGGAAAAAATAATTAACAAAGGCGAAAGCAATACATAGCTATGTGGGTTGTTCGAGAGTTGGTGACGCAAATTGACTGTAGAGTTTACACTAAATTGAGAGAATAATCTTGTTTAGTATCGTCAGGAATTGGGTCTAGTTTACGTTCATTCTGGTGAAGTCATTTAGTTTGTTAATACCATTAGGGCGGAATGACTTCAATCTGTGCATCCAGAACTTTTCTTTGCTTTTTCTCTGAGCATCTGTCCATCTTGGGTTATGGTCAATCACCACTACTGTCATATCCTCCCATTTGTGACCCTCAAGGTTGAAATGTTCCCCAACGGGTTCATTGAGTTTTTTGGTCCTAATGGTCGAACGGTGGTTATTGACTCTCCTGCGGAGATCTCCTGTTTCACCAATATACTGTTTGGAGCAAACTTTGCAACTGATGAGATAAATGCAGTTGTCAGTATGACAGGACAAATTCCCTAGTATTTTGTAGCTGCGGCCTGTAACGGGGCTGTTAAAACTGTCTGTGTCAGTACTGTGCTTACAAAGAAGACATCTTCTGTCAGAGCAAGTTTTAAAGCCCCCGTTAGGTAATGGGTTGTCCAGTCTGGTTCTTACTACCATGTCCTTCAGGTTCCTTGGGCGTCTGTATGCAGCCAATGGGGGTTCCTTAAAGACCTTGCTAAACTCCTTGAACATGTTCTCAAGTTCAACAACTTCATGTTTAATGGAGAACATTACCTGCAGGTTAATGGCACTGCTATGGGTACGAAAATGGCACCGTCTTATGCCAATGTCTTCATGGGCAGACTGGAACGCAACTTGTTACTTCAAGCACCTTTTAGGCCCCATAGCTGGTTGCGTTTCATTGACGATATAGAGATGAAGTGGGTGGAATGTCGTGAGAGCCTCGAGGCATTCATTACGTTTGCCAACACCTTTCATCAGTCGATCAAGTTTACAGTAGACGTATCTAATTCGAAAAACGTATTCCTAGATACTACATCTACCCTGATTGATGGTGAAATCGAATTCAGTCTCCACACCAAACCCACAGACTCCCACCTATATCTTATGCCCTCTAGCTGTCATCCCCCACACACTTTTAAGGGAGTGCCTAAGGGTCTAGCCACCAGAATTCGACGCATCTGTTCGTCCCCTGCCTTATATCAGGAGCAAAGTGGTCTTCTTAAGTCCCACTTATGCAAAAGAGGCTACAATGCCCGCACCGTACAAACAGCTATTGATGAGATGGCAGGACATGACAGGCAAAACCTATTACGCTACAAGGAGAAAGACAATAGCGGTAGGGTCCCTCTGGTAACCACATACCATCCCGTCCTTAAGAACCTTAGCGGTATCCTTCAAAAGAACCTACCAATTCTCCATTCAAACAAACGAATGGCAGAGGTCTTTAAGGAACCCCCATTGGCTGCATACAGACGCCCAAGGAACCTGAAGGACATGGTAGTAAGAACCAGACTGGACAACCCATTACCTAACGGGGGCTTTAAAACTTGCTCTGACAGAAGATGTCTTCTTTGTAAGCACAGTACTGACACAGACAGTTTTAACAGCCCCGTTACAGGCCGCAGCTACAAAATACTAGGGAATTTGTCCTGTCATACTGACAACTGCATTTATCTCATCAGTTGCAAAGTTTGCTCCAAACAGTATATTGGTGAAACAGGAGATCTCCGCAGGAGAGTCAATAACCACCGTTCGACCATTAGGACCAAAAAACTCAATGAACCCGTTGGGGAACATTTCAACCTTGAGGGTCACAAATGGGAGGATATGACAGTAGTGGTGATTGACCATAACCCAAGATGGACAGATGCTCAGAGAAAAAGCAAAGAAAAGTTCTGGATGCACAGATTGAAGTCATTCCGCCCTAATGGTATTAACAAACTAAATGACTTCACCAGAATGAACGTAAACTAGACCCAATTCCTGACGATACTAAACAAGATTATTCTCTCAATTTAGTGTAAACTCTACAGTCAATTTGCGTCACCAACTCTCGAACAACCCACATAGCTATGTATTGCTTTCGCCTTTGTTAATTATTTTTTCCCGGTATTAAGTCTTTAAATATTTCAAAATTTATAATGGATCATAATTCATATGTTTAAATATCCCTGCCATCTTATTTTTCTTTGATTATTCTTTATTAAGTAAAGTTACGCCATTTTGAGAGAATGAAACAATGTACGATTTACTGATTGTCGTAATTAATTAGCATAATTAATTCGTTCAATTATGTAAATCGCACTTCACCCGAGTATACCCGATATACCGGACGCATTTCATAGCGGTCCGGATTTCTTTCTTTATTATTGTTCTTAAAAATTTCGAATTCAACATGTAATTTATTAAGTATGTAAATATCTAGTGTTTAGTAGCTTAGTAGTAGTGCTAGTTGTTTTTGTTTCTATTTTTCCTTTGTTCTTATGACTTTTTAACTTTTTTTTCTTTGTCCTGAGGAAGGGACAGGGCGTCCCGAAAATTTGACAATTTTTATTGTTCATGTCGTTGGTCATTTTTAGTGCTTTATATATATATATATATATATATATATATATATATATATATATATATATATATATATATATATATATATATATATATATATATTTAATTAAGTGTGATTTCAAAGAACGAGGGCCTAAAAATAAAGACAGACATCATTTGCATACCACATGAACTTATTATTCTCAACCTTTTTGGATATTTTTTTCAACAAACAAAAATGTGTCAAGTTTCAAACATCTTCTTGGCTTCCATTTCTATTGCTGTGTATGACACGACTTTGTACCCATTGTATTAGGGGTGTGCAATCAAAAAAAAAATCAAGAGCTAGCCCATGGGTTAGTGGCATCCATAAAGTTCCTAGCTTAAATATAGGGGCAAAAATTAAAATAAAACTAATGTTGAAAAGAAATTAATTGCTGATAAAAGTCAGGGTATTGAAGTAATATTTTTTAGGATTAAAGTTTAATTTTCTAACACTATCAAATTCAATCATGTATAAATTATTAGGAAAGAAAATTAAAATGAATTTAAATAAATTATCTTCCCTTTATCTGATCATTGCACAATTATAGCTCATTAAGAATGAAATTAAATTGATTTTGTTTTTCATCTTAAATCATTAGGCCTAAATGCACTAGAAATATATTTTATGTAAGTCACAAAACACCTATCTTTCAGTTGATTGAATGATCGTTAATAATTTAATGAGATATCTGCATGTATTTACCATACACAGAGGAATAGAGGAAATTCGGATTAGAAAAAAAAGATCGTATATTTAGTAAATAAGTCAGGTAGTACTGCAAAAACCAATAAGATTATGGAGAATTATTGACAATAGGAACATGTTGACTGGAAAATTTGTACTGGTTGGGAATTTTATAGCAAAATAACGAGTGAAATTACCGGTTGTGCTTTTCATGCGTTTGTAGTTAATTATTTTTACTACCCCGACGGGCTACCTCCTTGCAGAAAACCTCAAAAATGGTAGCCCCGGGCGTCAGGCGCACCCTTGCACACCCCTGGTACATATGAACATTTATACAGGCATCGTGTAAAACTTCACAAATCTACAAACTTACTAACTCCCGCGCTTATGTCATACACGTTTCGAAGTCTTTTGTGCGTTTGGTGTAAAAAAATAGAAAAAAAAATTGTACTCGGATATTTTTGGACGCGCGCGCGGACATTCTGTTTTTAATATTATAATTTTGATTTGTTAAAAATAGAAGCGGCGAATCAGACGAACTATATTAGAAATTGGTATGGCCTGATGTATTAAAATTTCGAATGAGATAAATTTTGGTGCAGTGTGGTTCTCGTTCGAAATCATTTCCAATCTACTATTCTATAATGTACATGTACACGTATCTTGCATCTATGCATTAAATATTTAGATGTTTATTTTCGTGAAACATTACTATGTTATAGTACCCCCTAGGAAAAACGGACATAAATGTTACAATCTCCCAAGTTCTTTCAAACTAAATGAAAAAATCTATGGACGTGGTTGTAAAATCTAACCAGTTTAGCCAACCAAATCATGGACATTTAAACTATAAATGTTTCGTACAAATGATTCCTGCAGATCACACGCCAAATACGCCCATCTTCTTTGGGAAAATCTGAACTGCAGAACTTCTTATGTTGTCTACGGAATACAATGTAATCTTTGTGGACATATAATTATGTTCCCCAAACGGAGTTTGGGAACATATTGTTTTTACTCGGTTTCTTATTATTATTATTATGTTCCCCAAACGAAGTTGGGGAACATATTGTTTTTACTCTGTTTCTTATTATTATTATTCTTATTATTATTATTTTTCTTCCTGGGAAAATTTTGTCCGCGAGTGATCTTGTAAACTACACATCCGACTTAGGTGAAACCTTTTTAGGGTAAGTAGGCATGTTATGTAAATTTGCGGAATCAAGGTCATTTTGCGCGCACGTGCTTGCAAGAGCGCGCACGTGCAAAACTTAAAATGACCAATATATAATGGATATAACCGTAACTTCTCTATTTTGTGACGAAATGTTTTGAAACTTATAATGTAAGGATATATTAGTAGTATGCACAAGATGCCATGGTCAAAAAAGCAAGATCACACGCGCATACACGTGTGCTTCGCTCTGATTGGCTGAAACTAAAGTCTCAATATCTTTTTTGTTTTTTGATAAAATCATTTGAAATTTTGAACATAGTCATACATTAGGGAGATCTACAGCCTGTAATATAAGATTTTTCATGAAAGCATGTGCATGCACATGTGCTTGCAAGAGCTCGCACGTGCAACACGAGAAAGTCCAATATAATTGATACAGACGTAACTATTAAAATTATTGATGAAATGCTTTTAAACTCATTTTATAAGTATATATTAGTAGTATGCACAAGATGACTTGGTCAAAATAGCAAGATCGCACGCGCATGCACGTGTGCTTCGCTCTGATTGGCTGAAACTAAATTCTCAATATCTTTCTTGTTTCTTGTCATAATCCTTTGAAATTTTGAACATAGACCTACATTATGAAGATCTACAGCATGATATATAAGAATTTTCATGAAAGCTTGCGCATGCCCGCGTGCTGCAATCTGATTGGCTGAAACTTTAAATGGCTACATCTACTTTGTTTTTTGACGAAATGCTTTGAAATTTAAAACATTGTCATGCATTAGGATATCCTACAATATGATATAGAAAAAAAAACATGAAAACACGCGCATGCACGTGTGCTGCAATCTGATTGGCTTAAACTTGAAATGGCTATAACTCCCTTGTTTTTCAACCAAACAGGATGGGATTTAGAATATAGATAGATGTAAGGGACTCCTACAAGAAGGTATGGTCATCATGCACGTGCACGCACGTGCGTGCATTTGGAACGAGTGAAATGAAAATTACACTTGAAAGAGTGATTTTTCATACTTTTGGACTGAATGCTTTAATATATTGCATATTAAAATATGTAGATAGTGTAGACAAGATGATATGATCATACGGACATGCATTCACATGCGCACGGGTGCAATGTAAAATTTGAATATAATTGGTATCCTTCTGAGAAAACGTTGTTAAAGTCAAAATGCACAGAGTTTGTCTTATATAATGAAGCTTACAGGGAATATGGCACCAAAAAGGAGTTGGGGAGCGTTTGGGGAACATCTGTAACGGTCCCCGTTACAATTAGCCCTAGTTATTATTCTTTTTTTTCTTCTTTGTTCTCCGGTACTTTTTTTGTCCGCGAGTGTTCTCAGAAACTGTTCACCCAACTAAGTTAAAACCTTTTTAGGGTTAATAGGTGTCAAGTGTAGGTGTGCACAACGAAGGTCATTTTGCGCGCATACGCATGCACGTGCGTGCGCGTGAAATGAGTGAAATGACTGATATACTTATTATAGCCATAACTTTTACATTTTTTATTGAAATGCTTTGAAACTCATTCTATAAGGATATATTAATAGTCTAGATAATATGACATGGTCAAATTAGCACGAACTCACGTGCATGCACGTGCGCTTCCCTCTGATTGGCTGAAACAAAGATTTCAATATCTCTTTTGTTTTTTGACGAAATGCTTTGAAATTTTAAACATAGTCATGCATTAGGATATACTACAATATAATATATAGCAGGTATCATGAAAACACGCGCATGCACGTGCGCTGCAATCTGATTGGCTTAAACTTTAAATGGGTATAACTCCTTTGATTTTCAACCAAACAGGATGGGATTTAGAACATAGATAGACATAGTGGATTCCTACAAAAAGGTAAGGTCATCATGCACATGCATGCACGTGCATGCACGTGAGATGGGTAAAATCAAAAATACACTTGATGAAGCGTATTTCTTAATACTTTTGGATTAAATGCTTTATTATTTTATTATATTAATGTATATAGATAGTGTAGACAAGAGAATATGGTCATTACGCACATGCATTTACATGTGCACGCGTGCAAATGCTAAAATCTGAATATACTCGGTATACTTCAGGGAAACGTTGTTAAAGTGTAAAATGCATAGAGTTTGTCATTTTTAATGAAGCTTAAAGGGAGTATGGCACCAAAATGGAGTTGGGGAGCGTTTGGGGAACATCTGTAACGGTTCCCGTTACAATTAGCCCTAGTTATGTTAGTGAAACCAAGGGTTCGCTTAATCCTTAATCGAAAGATACTAGGACATGGATTTCAAATTAAACAAATGGGGACCAGCAGCTTCAAATTCTACACAAACAATTTACTTTGTTTTAGAAATTAATTGTTTGTAGAACATACTCCCTCGTATTGAATCAACCGAGAAAAAACCCCAGCAGGTGTTAGCGGTGTATTGTAGTTTGGTTGTTGTTTTACTACTGGTATCAACTTTTCTTTTTCACTAAAAATATTCAAATATGAAATATGTGCCACATTGTTTCGTATCTTTTATTTCAAGCTCAATGTAAATTGATAATACTTCTATATAATTATCTAAATGTCGAGTTGAAACCACAGAAAGTGTTTCTCTTCTCGTGAACAGATCGAGTTTGAATACTGTATTCAATTCTGCTTTATATAAATACGAAAATAGGTTTGTTTATTACTTGGTGCAATTAGTACACATGGGAATTCCGATAGAATGTTGAAAGACCTCATTTTCAAAAATCACAAATATATTGTCAATCAAAAACTCGATCAAGAATCTTTTTTTTAATAATCAGCTTCAGACGTATGGTGTATATATAAGAAGAATGTTTTAAACATATTTTTAACATACATGTATCTAACAAAATTGATAATTTTGCAAATGACCACCTGCACTGAAAAAGTAAGTAAATTGACAATATCATCCTTTTTTGTTATTGAAAAAGCAGCTGTCAATGATGTCTAAAAGCAGAGACCTATGTACTCGACACAGGCAATTCATATATGATCCATTGTGGAAACATGCATTATTAATTCAATAAAGAATTGAAACGTGTCTTTTGAAGAGTGAAAAGCTGTAGATAATTCCTGGGTTTTTTTATTTTTCAAAAAAGGATATCAATTTAAAGGTTTGTTTAACCTAATAAATATTCACTGTTCCATTCAGTTCTTTTTCAAAATGGCTTAATAGACATTCCTCTTGAACAATCTACTTTCGGTTTCGACATCATTTCCAAAAATATATGTTTTGCGAAAATGTTTAGATGTTAAAAGTAGACCTAATCATAGAAAATGTAATCCAAACTTTATTGTAAGGTTTAGCAAAGTGTTTGCAGTGTCTTAGTTATAGATATACAGCTATGGACCTAATGGAAGGCAATAACCTTGGAAAAAATATACAGTGTCAAATTGCCATGAATGATACAGAAAGTGAACCGGGGAATAATAATGACCGGACTCCGCCAAGCGATCCAAAATCGTTGGATAATGATCAACAAGATGGAATACAAAAACGTGATGAAAAAAGAAGA
>NW_026931169.1:0-45931 GCF_032062105.1 Saccostrea cuccullata | reverse complement strand
GTGCCACTGCTGAGACACAGAAGAAAATTTGACATGGTTTGTAAAATGCAAGAGTTGTCTTCCTTTGTTTTCCTAATTTATATAGAGTCTGTCATTATGCGTCTGTTCTGTTGTTTTTATAGTGTGAAATCTTATTATGTTATAACAATTAGCAGAGGCAGCTGAATCCCTTCAGTTAACTTTCTGAGGACCTGGCAGGTTCAGTATATACAAATATATGATTAAGCAATATATACAAATAAATGTTAGACTAATTGGTATTAATCAATTATGTACAGAAAAATCAAAGTGATGCTGGCTCTGAAGCGATCAGCTCTTACATGTACAGCTCGGCTCTTCTGCTTACTAGCCCTTACAACACAGGTCTTCTAGTTACTGGCGCTAACAGCTCAGCTCTTATGACATCGTTTTAAACGGACTCTTACAGCTCGGCTTTTACTGGCTCCCTTTGTAGTTTTCTTGGTAATAAATAATATCCAAACCCAAGACTTATTCAGTCACGTCTAAAGCTTTAAATATATTTATTCTTAAAAAAAATGCTACCTTCTTATTATCGATTATCAGCCACTTGTATTCTCACTTCTGCTTCAACTTTGCAACTAATTTAAATCCATCGCTTCACCTGTATTTATAATCCCTGTGCCAAATGACGCCACTTAGCTGAAAATTACTATAAAACAAAACTTGTAATGGAATAAATTTTCCTGGATTGTCTCATTTTTTAAAGTAATAAACTTGTCATTAAAATTCAAAGTTTGATTATAAATGAAGTTTTTTTTTTACTTTCACTATTTTTTACAACAAAGTAAGTCAATCTTGAAATTCATTCATGTTCACTTTGAGGTGAACTCTATTTTGCTTTTCGAACAGGAAATAGCCTTTCAGGGGCATAGCAACAGGGGGGGGGCATGGGGGGCTAGCCCCCCCCCCTCACTTTTTTTCCAACCTTACTTATACTGTAGGAAATGTTAATAGGAAGCCTGGTTGTCCCCACCACTTTCGGTGATGTAACAAAACTGTAGTATTAGAATTGGTACTGAGAAAAATTTTGTTTACAATTACCCCCCCCCCCCCCCCCCACGAAATAGGATTTTTGACTCTGGGCTACTTTTCCCTTTCTTTCTTTCTTTCTTTTTTTCTGTTGAAAATAATGAGTCTTTCAGAAAGGTTTGGAAACACATTTTTCACAGGACATCTTTTCAAAAGAAATAGACAGTATCCAAACAGACTATACGAATTTCCTGTTTACTGCCAATTTTATTTATAAAACTGGCTCCATCCTATAACCTTTGAATGAGTCAACCTAAACCACGTGTCTTGAACTTAAATCACAATAACGTTAGTAGGGATGTTATATCTGTTTTTATGTTTTACGCAAAAAAGAAATTAAACACATACATATTAATAAAATACAATGTTGTACTTGTACATTGCTTTGAATTTTGTAAAACAAAAAAGAATAAATCAGTACTTTATAGTTTTTTGTCTACAAACATGTGTCCCTCACCCGTGAGACACAAAAAAGCTGTTTTATAAATTGTTGAAATAATGATATAAATTTATATCAAGTTATTCCACAGTTACAGAGTAATCTTTGTTCTCTCAAGTAAGTAATGTTTCATGAAAATCAATATAAATATCTAATATAAAATATTTAAAAATCATTCAAATATGTTAGGTTTTAAAAATTGACTTAGACGAAGGTGGGAGAATAATATTTTTGTTCGCTGCTTGTAACGACATTTTATGCCTTTTATCAATTAACAAAAGCACAAATAAAAAAAAAATTGTCCGATGCTCGTATTACAAAACAAGCAATACGATTCTGAAAAGTGTATAATGACAATAAGCTAGTAAGTCTATTAAATTGTCGCAAAGAATAATCTGGCATGATCATGAAATGTACCAAGAACTTTTATTACAGATTACTGAATTCACAAAAGAATTCTTGTCTCAGTTCTTAATTTGTTTGTGTTAATTTTGACGTCTTCTACAGGATGTAATGTACAACGTGTGAAAGGATTACGAGGATAATTATCATTATACAGGTATTTAGTTTTATGCCCCAACATGAATATGGCCGGGGCATTTAGTGTTTGTCATGTCCGTCTTCCATACTTCAATAGGTCTGTCCTTTCGTCACATTTAGCGTTTATCTCTGTTCAAAGCTAAGTTTCAAACTTTATATGCCGATACATACTGATGTAAGCAATTCAACTGCGTGGACAATTTTGACCTTGACCTTTTATTTGACTTTGACCTCTCTTTATCAAATTGTGTTTTAAAAAACCATTTATAATATTTTTTCAACTTCATATGCTGATACTTACTGATGAGAGCTTTTCAATTGAATCTACAGTTTTTATACGACCGTCTTAAAGGAGGACATCGGAGTATAAATAGCAGCCAATGAGAAAAATGGTGGTATATTTGGTTTTTCTGGCCACACTCAGATTGCAGAGAAATATTTAAAAATATTAAAATACTGAGTCTCCTTTATCACCAGATTTTTTTCAGGCTAACTCTTCTCATTAATGTGCATCTTTGGTCACAAATTAAATTTACTGGAAATTTTTTTCTAAGCTGTATTTTTCGTTGAAATATTTGAAGCAGGGCTTCTATTTCTATTTGAAATTCAGAATTGACAGCTTTGGGTGTGGTTTAGTTTTTTATTGTTTACACCGGAAGTTGTCTACATCTCATACAAACATTGTAGGAAAACAGAATGCTGCAGCATTTGACTTACTTTCATCTCTAGATAAATCCAACCTCCAAAGATAAAATCCATGATTTAGATTTTTTTTCACATCTGTATTGAAATTAGAATAATATAAAATCCTCACAAAAGCTGTACTTAATAAATACCAAGTCAAATATTCCTAGCCTATCTATATACAAAAAAAAAATAAAAGAGAAGTCAATATGATTGACTGTCAAATAAGAAAAAAAATTATTCCAACAAATGGCCCATGTATTGTACATCCTTTGGATTTGGTAGCCATGTTGTCACAGTGTTCACTACACATGTCGGCATTATGTCACGTCTGTGCCAATCCTGTCCCAGCTGATAATGTTCCAAAGCTCGCATTTTTTTCTCAGCGTATCGGGGATCACTCCATACTCCACGATGTAAAAGCATTGTCCAAATCCTTTTATATTTCTCCTTTCGTAACTTAGAATTCCTAGGGTTGGGCAGTCTGAATGGTTCCACTTCCCACCATAATTGCCTGTTGTTGTCGTCTGTGATGCAGGGTTTGTAGTGGCAGAATGGGCATTCGTCTCTGTTATTGTTTTGAGGGATGACAAATTTTTCTTCTTCTTCTTCTTCATTGCCACAGCAATCGATTTCCATAGGTCCAGTATCTAATTCTATATTTGTCTGAACACCTTTGTCTACACATGATGATCTTACACAGGTTTTCCCGCCAAATTCCTCTTCCTGTGATGTGTCAATGGGGCGAAAATCCTAGTCACTATGCAGAAAGATATGTTTTATGGCCTCCATTTGCATTTCACTCACTTCCATAATTAATCTCTGTCTTTCCCCCAGTTTGCTTACAAAATCAAATAACACACTGATGGAAAACGGTGACTAAATGAATAGGGTGTAGATACTAATTGATGCAATGTAGGTAGGTACTAATTGATGCAGCTGTGTGAAGTCTGACCTCCCCACATGATTAAATGGGTGATAAGAGAATGGTTTATTAGTTACTGCAATTTTGTAAATAGGGCCAAACTAAGGAGAATTCTCTTTATATTAATATATTTTTTTTATTTTGATTATTTCTGGATAAAAAAATATTAATAAATGTAAAAAAAAAGAAAAGAAAAGAAAAATCAGTACATTCTTACAATGATATAATTTTTTAATGAGGTAACACGTGTTTTTCTCTTTTATAACAATAAATACCCCCCTCCCCCTGGCCTCACAGAAAATTCCAGATAATCAATTAAGGATGGTTTTGGGTTACTGACAACCAATATATACTAAAACAATTTCTCTCAGAACCATCAAAATCTTGTATTCGAAATCATGGCAAAAAATGAAGAATCCTCAAAGAAACGTCCACCAAATTTTAGACTTGAAATTCCAAGTGAAGGAGAATTTAAAACTAACATTCAAGGAAAACTCCAAGAAGTGAAAACATTTCTCACTTCTAAGCGCAATGCACCTGTAAACAATGCTGTAATAATTCGGGAACTTTTGGACTTTTGGTTGAAAAAACACTCAGAGGATCAAAGAGTGGAGCCGGATCAGACAAAATTTCCATCAACATATCTTCAAGTCAGGAAGAGGGAAGTAAATAAGAAAATGTTTGTTTGTGCAGAATCATCACTTCTGAATATATGTGAACTTTCTGAAGCTCATACCAAAAACTGTAATGGAAAATTGAAATT
Source organism: Saccostrea cuccullata (assembly GCF_032062105.1). Lineage (NCBI taxonomy): Eukaryota > Metazoa > Mollusca > Bivalvia > Ostreida > Ostreidae > Saccostrea > Saccostrea cuccullata. The sequence continues at coordinate 41,530 of NW_026931169.1, read as the reverse complement.
TTTAAAGAAAACAATGAAAGGACATGTCATCTCTTTGCGCCTCCAATGCTCCAAAGACAAAATGCATAGTTATTCCTGGTCATCATCACCATATCTACCCAATGATGAATATTTAGTCAACCACTGGATATGTCATGGTCTCATGTGTAGTGGAATGCTACCATCTCATTACACAAGATTCTCAAATGGAAGTTGATTGGGATGCATCAACTGGGCCAGGAAGAAACAATTTTTTGAAGAATATGAAAATATTCTGTTGAGGTCGAATATCAAGAATCCATTCAAGATGCTCTTCATGAAGAAATTGGAAGTTACGAAGATTTGGATGGAATTAATATTTTAACAGATGCTAGGCATGGATGGCGTAAAAACCCAAAAGACACATCTGTAGTGGCCATCGGTAAGAAATGTCATAAAGTTTTGGATTGTGTCCATGTCACAAAACAACAGGACCCAGTTTCCCAACGACATGAAAGAATTGGCACAGAGACCATCTATGAAAATTTCACCTCCCAAGATGTCACCGTCAAGATCCACTCTCACGATAGAAACCTCAGTATCAACAAATTTATCAAAGATTCAGATGAAACAACAAATCAAAACGACTTATGGCATTCAGTGAAAGCACTTAAAAAATCACTGAAAAATATTTCTTGTGGTAGTAAGAAGTCCGAGGGAGTTACCTGGAGTGAGCAGCTAGTTGACAAGACCGAACCAATTGCCACTCATGTTCATTGGGCTGTTCGTCATTGTGATGGAAATCCAAAAAAACTGCAAGAATTTATGGAGAATATAATTCCGCACTATGAAAACTTGCATGAGAAGTGTCATCCAGAGTCTAGATGCAAAAAGGATGAAAATTATGAGCCTTCCCGAGTCGTATTAACAAGTAAAATCGCCAAAAAAACTTTTAGAAAATGCACTGAAAGGATCAATTATCTATAAATATCCCGAGGATTATGTTTTAGGTAAAGATACTTTCTATGTACAAAATTTTGATAATGTCATGAACATATTTCAAGACAAGAGAATAGTGTTTGGAGAAAACCAGTATAAACTCAGATCAAACTTAGCTGTTTGCCACTGGAATGAAAACGTTGACAGGGAGCACACCTCTGTGTATCATTCAAGGAATCCGAATGCCCCACGAAGACAAAAAGGGAAGAAAGTGTACAAAAAACTAACATTTAAGTACAGTGATAATATCTGGTGTAAATATGTAGAAAGCTTTTATTGAAATGAACTGTTATAATATTGAGTCCAAATTATTTTGTACATATGAAATATTAAATTATAAATGTAATTGAAATAATTAATACATTTTTATTTTAATCAAAATTGTATATAATCAATAATATAGTCTTGTAGATCCTGCTTTGTATGTTTATACTCTGTAAAGATTATCACAGTGGGCGACTTGTTTAGCCAAGTAACACATGAACTGTCTTCTGTTATCAGCATGCTGGGTTTTATTTTTAACTTGGCTGCAGCAGTAAGCGCCGCCCTACACCAAATTTGCTTACTTGCACTACCACCGGATTTTCAAGTAGGTCAAGCTCGGCCTTTACGACGGGGTGTATTATGTTATAGGCTTCATGTCCGTCCGTTCATCTGTCTGTCTGTCCGTCTGTCCGTCTGTCCATTCGTGTCCGACTCATAACTTCAATACTATTAGGCCTAGGATTATCAAACTTTGTCAACTGATACTTCTTGGGTAGACAATGTGTCTCGCACAAAAAGTAGGTCGCTCTGACCTTTAATTAAGATGCTATGGCCAAATATGGAAAAATCCTGTCCGGCTCATAACAAGTAAACTATTAGACCTAGAACTATCAAACTTGGCAAATGTATACATATTGGGTAGAAGGTGTGTCGAAACCTATTTCAAGGTCACTGTGACCTTTAATTTAAGTGTTTTTTTAAAAAAAAAAAAACTAAGTCTTAAAAATTCTGCATTTCATAATCCTAAAAAATGTAAAAATTTAGTTGTATCCTTATAAAAAAAAGTGTGAAATCAAGAAAATACTGATTTTTTCAGCATATACTTGACAACAATCTATAACAAATATAATGTATGTTAGAGAAATCCCATGTCTCCCATGGGTGTAATTATCAAGCACTGGTCAAGAGTTTTGATAACAGAAAATTGCATGTCAAATTTGAGAGAAATTGATGAGTTTAGTGCGAAGAGCTAATTTGAGAGCATCAGTGTTATCTATATCCCTTTGGGAATTGGGCAGATGGGTTAGCCTGTTGGATTAAAAATAGCTCTTGTTGGCTAGCCTAAATTTTAAAATGATTTTGAAGAAAAGTAATCAACACTAATTTGATATTGCATAATAAACTAATCTTATATTGTATAGTATTATTAATTTAAAAAACTTATTTCATAGGGGTGGAATCAGCATGTCATTTTCCATAGAAATCGCATATTAAAACCTTTCTGACATTAACTGTTAATAAAAAAAATTGTCATGGTATTTTTTATGTTTTAAAAAAGATTTATGGTAGATACTGCAGATTCATTCATCTATAGTAATGAGTAGACAAGCATCCAGTCAAAGATTAATTAATGAGTTCAATTTAGGAAGGCTAGCTAGCATCTTCTTATCTGCATCCTTTGGGAATTAGATAGAAGAACTGCTGGTCAGTTTAAAAAGCAAATGTCATTTGATGGCATCGATGCAGTCTTTTATTTTCAAAATTAATTTGGTATAGATGAAGTTGTTAAGACCAATTTGATATTGTTTAATATGATGGGCATTTGACAAGGTCTAATACAACCAGTATAGAAATCTATCAATAATGTTATTTGTTATGATTAATGCCTACACCACAGGGAATATCGATGGATAAACAAATATTTTAAGAAATAGAAAAAATCATGGAAATTTTAAAATCAAGGTTTACATGATTTTCTTTGCACTCTTAACTGTTTAAGATAATTGTAATTTTTTGATGGGCGTATCATGCCGTGGCGTGGCACTTTATTCTAACTTGACATTTCCTTCGACCTTGACCTCACTTTAATGAAATTAGTGTCAAACGTCATATGCTAATACATACTTATGTAAGCACTTCAACTGCATCACTATTCAAGATAATCTGATCAAATTTCATACATTTATACAAATTTTCATGTTGCTTTACTAATATACCCTCGGCGGGGCATTCATGTCCTCTGGACATATTTCTAGTTACTGTATACATGATATAGGGGGAAAAAACTCGCGGTGTTAATATTTGATATATTCACGGTGTTAATGGATTTGTGAATTTAAGAAACAGTGAATAAGTTTTCATTAGGTTTACATAAGGGAGGAAACTTTTATCATATACCAATACCGCGAATTCAAGAAACCGTGATTGTGTCAAAGAAGAGAAAAACGTGAAAATTACAACCCGTGAAATAAATCCCCTATACAGTGCCTTTATATCTAACAGGTTTGTGACAATCGGAAAGTAAATTAAGAAGTGTGTTACAGTTTTGAGAGTATCAGACAACTTTTATCAATGCGTCATGAAAAATTTCTGTGAATGATCTGAATTTAACCATACTACATGTATATCAGTAGTCTTTTAAGACATTGAAGCTATACAGAAATATTTACTCATTGTTTTGAGTTTGTTTTGACAGGTATCCTAGGATGTGCTGATTAACCTAAAGAGGCTGAAGAAATCAACTTTTGACAGGTTTCAAAAATCTTTTAATTTTTAGCTCACCTGAGGCGAAGGCTCAAGCGAGCTTTTCTGTTCACATTTTGTCCGGTGTCCGTCTGTCTGTCTGTCTGTCTGTAAACTTTTCACATTTTCGACTTCTCAACCACTGGGCCAATTTCAGCAAAACTTGCCACATAGAGTCCTTGGGTGACGGGGATTTAAGTTTCTTCAAATGAAGGGCCACGAACTCATTCAAGGGGAGTTAATTGGGAATTAAGGAAAATTTGGGGGGATGTTTTAAAAATCTTCTTCTTAAGAACCACTGTGCCAGGAAAGATGAAGCTTATGGGCAAACATCCTCAGGTAGAGTAGATTCAAGTTTGTTCAAATCATGACCTCCGTAGGTAGGGCGGGGCCAAAATGGCCGACCAAAGTTTTACATATAAATACATGTATGTATATAGGAAAATTCATTAATAATCTTCTTCTCAAGAATGACAAATCCTATATTCATTATATTTTTATGGAAGCATCCTCAGGTAGTGTAGATTCCATTTTCTTCAAATCATGACTCCCGGGGGTAGGGAAGGGTAACAATGGTCGACAATTGTTTTACATAGAAATATATAGGAATTTTTAAAAAAAATCTTTTTCTCAAGAAAAGCAAAGCCATAATTGATCCTATTCATATGGAAGCATCCTCAGGTTGTGCAGATTCATGTTTGTTCAAGTCATGACCCCCAGGGGTAGGGCCGGGCCACAATGGCCGACCAAAGTTTTACATAGAAATATATAGGAAAATTCTCATCTTCTCAAGAATAGCAAAGCCATGATTCGTCATGGGACTACTATTGGATTTAAACTTTTCAGTAATAAACCAAATTGTATTTTTTCCTAGCCATGGTGCTCAGGTGAGCGATGTGGCCCATGGGCCTCTTGTTTAATATTACGAGTTGGTATTTTAAAGACTTGACAAAATTCAGGTTTACATTTCCATGAATCATCTAAAATATATCGTACAATGACATTAGTTTTTAAGACATTGAAGCTATACAGAAATATTTACTTATTTTACTGAGTTTTATATTCACAGGTCTCCCAGGATGTGCTGTTTAACTATGTAAAGCTAAAGAGGCTTAAGAAACCACCGTTTTGACAGGTTTAAAAAATCTTTTAATTTTTGGCTCACCTGAGCCGAGGGCTCAAATGAGCTTTTCTGTTCACATTTTGTCCGGTGTCCGTCTGTCTGTAAACTTTTCACAATTTCCACTTCTCAAGAATCACTGGGCCAATTTCAACCAAACGCGCTACAAAGCATCCTTGGATGAAGAGTATTCAAATTTGTTCAAATGAAAGGCCAAGCCCTCTTACAAGGGGAGATGATTATAAATTAGCGATAAATGAATTGCATATTTTTAAAAATCTTCTTTTCCAAAACCATTGGGCCAGGAAAGATGAAACTCATGTGGAAGCATCCTCATATAGTGTAGATTCAAATTTGTTCAAATGATGACCCCCGGGGGTAGGGCAGGGCCACAATTGCTGATCAAAGTTTTACATAGGAAAAATCATTGAAAATCTTCTTCTCCAGAACCACTGGGCCAGGAAAGATGAATCTCAAGTGGAAGCATCCTCAGGTACTGTAGATTCAAATTGTTCAAATTATGACCCCCAGGGGTAGGGCGAGGCCACAATTGACAATTAAAGTTTTATTTAGGAATGAATACATTGGAAAATTCAATTTTTTAAACCTCTTCTTTTACAGAACTACAAAGCCATGATTGGTCACATCTTTATGTAAGCATTCTTACGTAGTGTTGATTCAAGTTTGTTCATGATCAAGTCATGAATGTGAAGTAGGGGGTAGGTAGGGGGGGGGCAACAATTGGAAATCTATAGATATCAAGGAATTTTTTTTCCCAAGAACAGAAAAGGAATTTTTAATTATATAGATATTGAGGCATCCTCGGCCACAATGGGAGGGGGTGGTGGGTCAAATGAATAAGTAGGGAAAAATCATCTGCTCAAAAACAGTAAAGGAATTTGTTGTATGGAAGCATCATCGGGTAGTTGGTAGTTTGGAATTTCAGACCCCCCATCTAAACTAATCAATGGTGAATTCTGAAGTGATTTCTGCTTCTATTTTTTAGCCATAGTGCTCAGGTGAGCGATTTGGCCCACAGGCCTCTTGTTATAACTGTATTACAATATACAGTAATGATACTTATCTATAGAGTCTCATAGTTACTGTAGAACTTTCCTATCTAACACTTTATTGTAATACCTATGAATTAGTAATGGTAAGAATGCAATTTTTATCATGATTTTTCTTCCGTAAATTACTAAGTGTACATACAGTGTTATAGAATGTCAGAATTTAAATGATTTCATGTTAACATCTATTAGAACCTGAATTGTTTTCCAGTATTCATATCATCTATAATAATCTGAACAGTTTGTCACAATTTACATGTGTTTCAATTATAACTATTGCTTTGTCAGACAGGTTTAATTGAAAACACTTGGAGGCTGTTATGAATGAAGACAAAGTATTGAGAAGCAAGTGTCAAGGTATTTAAGTTTATCTGGTAATTCTATTTAATTGTTTAACACAGTATAAGTACTTACAACCAAAACATTTTTAATGAGTACATTTATTATTTTAAAACAACAGAGATGTGTTCCTAATGAAGATAATTCGAGAACAATGTTGTAATTTACAGAGAGATCTCCCTCACTGAAGGAAATCCACACAGGATTATAAAGTCACAGGAAAAAAGAAGTCTGGTGTCAGTGATGTATAGATTGGTGTTACAGAAATCTATCACAGTGCCAGGTTTTAGTACGTGTAAACACATTACCCATGTGTCAACAGACCGGGTCTGGATCAGTGATAATCACGGCAATCTCATCTTAACAAACACGACAGGTGTTACACTAGATCGTGTGACAGGTTTAAGTGAATATATTGGTGGATTACATACTGTGACGCGAGATAGTGATTTGATTTATATAGACAGTCACTATAACATCATTAAACTGTCTACAGATAAAGTAAAGACCACAGTGATACCAAACACATCACCATGGATACCATACAGTGTCTACAGCTCCCCTTCCACTGGAGACCTGCTGGTCGGGATGTCTCACGCACTGTCAGACCAGGTAAACCGTTACACTAACACAGGAGAACACATACAGACCATACAGCACGGCAATACAGGTCAGGGGCTGTATAATGTACCTAGATACATCACAGAGAACCGCAATGGAGATGTTATTGTGTCTGACTGGTCCCGTGGTGTAGTGGTGACAGACAGAAGAGGAAGACATCGCTTCTCCTACACAGGTCCTCCATCAGGATCACGACTATATCCACGTGGAATCTGTACTGACGCGCTGTCACACATCCTGCTGTGTGATTATATCACCGACACATTACATATTATTGACCAGGATGGTCTCTATCTGACACAGATAGAGACAAAACAACACGGGATAGACACACCACACAGCCTGAGTTATGATGACATCACCCGCTCTGTCTGGGTAGGATCATGGGATAACACAGTGAACATATACAGACTTATATATGGAGGGGATAATCTGACCAGTAAGTAAAACTGAAGTATAATGTTTTTTTTTTACAATGATGAGTGTGTACACTGTATTATAGTCATTGTTTTATGTGTAATTACAAGACATTACGGAATTATCATAGTGATAACTTTTAAGTATAAATACATAACATGGTTAATTGTGTACTAACTTGTTGTGTTATTTAACAAGAAATGCTTTTAAGAAAGGATATAAATAGATAAGTTGTCAAATTAGTAATGATTTGATTTTCATATTATATTTAATTAAACATGTAAGAGTTATCTAAATGTGTTGTTAACTTTGTTGTCTGTGACAAACTACTCCTGAATTTGTACAGATTGTCTAATGATTTGTAAACATGGTTAAATATTTCTCATTGATTGTGTCTTCTATTTGGGTTGACATTATCATGACTTTATTTCATATTCCTCTGCTAAATGGTTTGTAGGTTAAATTTATAGATCAAAAACAAATGTCAGGAAATAGAAAAATAATTGTAGAGTCAGCTAAGGAAATGGAAAAATAATTGTAGAATTGGGGTTTATGACTGTTGGGGGGGGGGGGGTATTGTCTTAGTTCTTATCATTCAATGTGTTCAAACAAAGTTCAATCACAGTGACTACAAACATTTCGTACAGTATTGACAGTGAGATATAGACACCATTGATATTAACACAGCTCTGTCTAGGAATGTTGTGTATTTCTGTAGCAGGTGTTCAGTAAATCTACACTTTGTACTGGGGTGACATTTTACATACATGTATATTACATGGAGATTTTATGGTTACAATGAAACCAGATGGTAGAATTATAGAGTCATATCAGTGTAACACCACCCCGACCCCCCAACTTCTCCACACACACACACACACACACACACACACACACACACACACACACACACACACACACACACACACACACACACACACACACACACACACACACATACGTGTGAAGGGTGTCAAACGGGGACAGGGGTTAAAGACTGTCAAAGTGGGGACTTCTTCATTTTTAATATTTCATAAACTTTTGACTTAAAATATTTATCACCATGTAACCCTGATGACAAATATAATGAGAACATATCAATATCTTTAATTTTAAGCTAAGCACATTTCACAGCACAAACGGGGACCTATTTCACACTCATTAATATTCACACACCAGTTCTTGTTTTATTGTATCTAAACGGGGACATTTTCTAAAACGAATAAAATCCTTTCTTTTGTGCCTGTTATTCACTCATTACCACCTTTCTCATCACTGATTAAGACCCTTGTCTTCATAGGCACTTGAATGCTTAATATCTTAAATCAAATATGGAAATTACGAACAGTTATTGCATGATGAAAATATATTTTTAATTTTTCTTTTCAAATAATTTTGAAATTTAGGAATCTGTCTTAAATTTTTCAATTTGGCATCACTGACCTCTTTGTCGCAGTGCCATGATTAATGGAATTTAAATATGGTGATTGCAACATAGTTTGCAAAATTTAAAGCTACTTGTTTTACATGTAATTTATGATTTTCCAAATTTTTTGTCTCAGAATTAGAGTATTGAACAAGAAAAATGATTGTCATTTGACATACTTACAACTATAAAAAATATAACACAAGGTCTGAAGGGGGCGCTGATAATACCACTCCAAAATATGACCAATTTCAAAATGAAAAGAAAATCTTTTTTCATAATGGTCAGCTATTGAATATAATCGATAGACACTTTAAAATCAAATCCAATGCATTTACGTAAACTCTTCATTACAGAATCGGAGTACGACGACTTCTTTAAAATATTTACATTACATTGCATCTTTGATCAGGTACTTTTATTTAAAAAAAACATTAACTAAAAAATCTTTCAAAGCAAAGACAATTATTCATTTTTTGTTTTACGCAGGAAACCGATGATCCGGAAGCATCATACATGTGCAGTATTTTTAATAGCACAAAATGTTTATGAATACATTTCACTAAAGTCAAATAATTTTATTTTTTATAAGAAATATACAAATGAACTAAATTAACAGAAATATAAAAAAACAGGAGTTAAATATGTTTTCCACAACCGTTACTTAAATTATAAAAGAAAATTTACAGGACATTTCAGTTGCGACTGCTGCAAATAGGGTACTTTAAACCAATTAACTTTTTGCAAAATCATCTGATTGCTTGAGATATGTATACTGTACCGTAAGGGTGAGTTCGAGCACCCTCGTCCTCATTGTTAAAAAACTTATTTTAGAAAGTAGACACTGGTGTTGTAGAGGTGCATTTCCCCCATTACCAACCCCCAACTGCCCCACAGGGAATCGTACTCTAGAGCAGAATTACCCTCCAAGGGGAATTCACACACCAGAACCAAACTATTCCTTGAAGTTCTCTCTTTCTCAGAGTAGGATTTCCCATCCCTTGTCATATAGAGAGTAAATATAAACCACAGCCGCATTATAATAAAATAAACGACAAACAGATTTTTGAATGGTAAATGAGTGTTTTTCAACTTATGTACATTTAGGAAGTATATATTTCAAATCATGAACCAAAATGTTTAGCTTTCAAAAGAAACGGAAATCTTCCCAAATTAGATGTATTAACACCTCTAATGGCTTTAGCGGTAGATGTATTTTTAATGTTCTTTTTGACAAGGCTGTTTAAAGATTTTTTTTTATAGAAAGTCCTTTATTTATGCATACTTTTTATTACTTATATTTTGCTTGAATCCCATGAACAGAAGAATTGTTTAAGTTTGAATCATGTGAAAACGAATTTTAACGTCTACTGATTTTTTCCTCCATAAAAGTTACACAGTAAAATGTGAACAATTCCCTAGAAATCTCTGCGAATGGACTAATCCCCGTGAGATAGTCAAATGATCTAATCCCTGCTTCGGAAGTTAATTCCCCTGTTATCTGTTATCTCTAGATTTTACTTTTGTTTCGGTTCTAATATGTCAGTGGCGTAGTCACAAACTTAAAAGTGAGGGGGCTCAAGTCCATAAATTCTTGACTAGCAAAAAAAAAAAAAAAAAAAAAAAAACAAAAGTGAAAGTTCCCCAAACTCGAAAATCCTATTTCGTGGGGGAAGGGGGGGGGGGGTAGTAGTGGACAAGTTTTTTTCAAAGGCAAGTTACTTTCAATTCCAATTCTTCGACCCGCATTATACAACTATATTACTTCAAGAGAAATGCTTACTCAGTTGTTGAACATAGAAAAAATGCCATAAAATGAGGTTTAATATTATTTCAAAATAGCTGTGATTTTCTTCTTCATTAAAAATTGGGGGGGGGGCACAGACATACTCTTGCCCCCCCCCCCCGATCTGAAAGTGGGGGGGCTAGTGCCCCCGCTGCCCCCCCCCCCCCTGTGGCTACGCCTATGTATGTCAAGGGGCTAATCATCGTGCATTAGTCCGGAAGCTAGACCCCGGTCATTCGTAATCCTTTATTTTTTTAATTACTTTTATATCGGTATAATAACAAAGTCAAAAAATATATAATTGGTGAGTTAGCAAGATTCTAGTTCCCCTTGACCAGGACTATTTCCCGAGACACAGTCACTATTATTCGCTTACTAATGAAACCACGCCCCCAAGCGTAGCAACAATCAACGCTGCTTGATGACGGTGATATCATTAAAAATATTGATTGTGCAGAATTCATGCGCACGTGGTTCATTATACCCCCGCTTGAAAAGTGGGAGGGTATATATAAAAAAATGTATGCCCGTCCGACCGTCTGTACGTCCGTCTGTTACGCTTTGGGGTACCCATCTCTTATCTGCAACTCCTCTCATACCACTGAAGGAAATTTTTAATGAAACTTTCACAGAATCTTTATTACAGATTGCCATTGTGCACCTCCTATTTTATTTTCCATCAGACATATATTTTGAATTTTCCAGAGCAAAACATGGATACTGCCATTATATTCAGATGAAAGGCGGGGGTATTACATGTATTTAGGGAGCTCATTGCTCACAGTACCCCTAGTTGTAATATGTTTTCATAGAATATTAAGAATATTATAATGCATAAAGCATGAAGTTAAATGCTACTTTGGAATTCTCACCCTTCGAAATCTTTGGCAACATTAGCTGCGCCTTAGTTGACAATGGTTTTCTTTGAGTGAAGCCCCGTGGGGATCCGGGTTAGAATAGGTCCTCAGTACCCCCTTGCTTGTCGTGAAAGGTGACTAAACGGGGCGGTCCTTCGGATGAGACCGTTTAAACCGTGGCCCCGTGTCACAGTAGGTGTGGCACGATAAAGATCCCTTCCTGCTCAAAGACCGTAAGTGCCGAGCATAGGCCTAAAATTGCAGAACTTCACATCTCCATATCAGTGAAATATTCTATAGAGGGACGTTAAACAGTATCAATCAATCATCTTTGAGTGAAAATAATCCTTTAGCCGCGGGTTTGAGACCGTATAAACCGAAGTGCTGTGTCGCAGTAGGTGCTGGCACAAAAAAGATCCCTCACTGCTCAATGACCCTGGTTGTCGAGTGTAGGGCAAAGTTTGAAGCTCTCCACCGGAAAGCGGTGGCGTACGTCTACATATGAGTGAAAAATTTCTCTAGAGGAATCAATCAATCAATTTCATGCATTTCATGCAGTATATAATAACAGATTTGTTATCATGTTAAGGACAGATGATACACTGTACAAACAAAAACTGATCGAATAGATTGAAATCTTTTCTTGGATCTTTTTTGGTTGTAAATGATTAAAAAAAAATAGATTTAAAAAACACATGTACTAAGAAATTTTAATTTACTTAGATGTTCCAATTTCCATCTTTCTGTAACTATCCTTAATTTTCTACACACTTTTTTGTCACCTTAAATCCCATTAATAATTATCTTTCTAATATATGATAAATGGCTTAAATTTTATTTAGCGTAGGGGCTGAGTTATGAAAAATTCTTAAGCTGTTCTGTTGCCAATAATCTCAAGGATTTAACTTTATCACTGCTGAAAAAAAATCATGAACAAGGAGATACTTTTTTGACATATGAAAAGAACACTAATTAATCAGTTGCAAAACTATTCTTCAATTCCATTATCTCTTCATTATACATATTACACACACATTTTAATAACTCGAATCTGGTTATTTCTAGTTCTGTTATTCTTTACTATAAATGATATACATTTTATATATACAATTATACCAACACCAAAATAAAATATATATATATATATATATTAATGAGGATCGTGGTGTTATAGATAACTGAGAATAAGCTTTTGGGGGCGGGGACTAGCTCATTTGATTAAGCCAGTTCTCCTTGGGCGAAGTTCTACTATGGAGCCAGTTTTCCGATGAGTGAGATTTTAAGGCGGAAAGACCGATATTTTTATGTATTACACTTGATTATAACCGAAAACTTGAAGACGCATGAATGGATATTTAAGAATATTAGTAAGATATATGGACATTCGCGAATCAGTACAGAAAAGATCGTTAAAATAGAGCACAACCACAGAAATAATTTGTTAATACTAATAAATCTTGGGAATAAATTAAAAAAAACATCTTAATCAAATAGGGGAACTGTGTGTATAAATTATTATAGGGGACATTGTGTATAAAAAACTACAACACAATAGGGGACATATTTTGTGTATAAAAATACACAATACAATAGGGGACATTTGTGTATAAAAACTACAACACAATAGGGGACATATTTTGTGTATAAAAATTCACAATACAATAGGGGACATTTGTGTATAAAAATTCACAATACAATAGGGGACATTTGTGTATAAAAATCTACAACACAATAGGGGACATATTTTGTGTATAAAAATTCGCATTACAAAAGGGGACATTGTGGGTATAAATTATCACAATACAAAAGTGGACATTCCTGTATATAATATGCAAATACAAACAAAAAAAATGTGAATGACGCATGTATATACATGTACCTTAGGCTGATCAAAATACAAGAAGGAACATGTTTATGAGTTATTCTAAAACCTCAATGGAGGAGAATTCAGTAAAAATACGGAGTATATTTTAAAAGTTAGCAATTTATAAAATTTAAGATATTCTCTGAAAAACAATTACTTTTGATTCTATTTTGTTTTGTTCGGATGAAAGCTTGAAATTGAGTTTGCATTTTGTTTAGGAATTAAATACGTTTATTGTGGAACTCCCATCCACACCTCATCAAACCTCCAAGCGCATAAATCAATTTTAAAGTGAAGTAATAATTATATCGACAGTAGTGTACTTATTCTTAAAGATATATGCATGAAACAATTTGAAAAGGAACAATATATTAAGCTGCAAAGAAATTATTTACTTCCTTTAAATGACCATCCGACATTTTTGATAGAAAAGGTATTAGTCATCAGTAGTTTTTATGTCTTACTGTACAAGATCTTTGTTCCTTTTAATCGAGATAGAATATCAAATATCTAAGTGTTAAATTGTACGGTACACATGTTCAAAATTAACATAATCTGTTTTCAGAATCCGTTTATACCCCCCCCCCCCGGTCGAAATTACTAGATCTGCCTATGTTCATGGTATATGTTGAAAATTTAAGATTTTGAAAGAAGACGATTATAAGAAAAACATCTATTAAGGGTTTATATATGTTATAACATTTATTTGAATGATTGGAAACTTAATTCGTAGCACGCGACGTCAAAATACGTTCTTACTGAATAACGACGATACCGATTTGAAACTTTGACCCTAAGGTCATATGCAACATACTTTGAACTTTATTGAGCTCTTCCCTGGAGTTGAATTCTACTAGATGATGGACCTGTGTGCAATACATTAAATGTTTATATAATTATGGATTTGCACACCTCTTCTTAAACAAATTTTGAAAAAAAAACTGTAAATTGTGTTTTGTAATTTTTGTATTCTTTTCTTTGAATAATGCAAAAATTTTCGTAATTTATCTTTCTAAAACCCTGGTAATGCAAGCTGTTTTTCTGTCTAAAAATATCTTGAAAAATTATATGCAGGTAGGTACCTTGCGTATGTCCTTAAGGACCCTTTTTTCATAAAAGCAGTCAAATGACTAAATATTTTTTTCTTCATTATTCTTTACGCCTTCTTCCTTTCTCTCTCTCGACTGTGATCAAACGTAAACATTGTACTACACGTATATGTCCATTCATAAGAACTTCCACGTACCGACATACCGGGAGTGGACTGCTACTTATTCTGTGTATTATAAAAATATAATTTTTTTTATATTTTTAATCAGTAGGATATATAATGGTTGTACGAATATTTACAATGGTTACTGGTTAATTATAGATAAAGGATCCTTTTAATTAATCAGATTTATTGTAAATACTCTATATAAGGTAACTTTATGAATCGCACAGGTTTAATTAATTAATATATAGGTTTTTTTTTCAATATCTCGTCTTTACGTACTTCGAATTCTAAGGGATATGATCAGATCGCTGTGGTATATAGACAGCATAAATTAAGGAATACCTGTCTAGTTAGTATAGAATGCCAGGGCATCAACAATAGTGGGGAACATGGGATAATTTGCATAACGGGCGAAGCCCAATATGCATAAATTAAGCCTCCTTAGTTCCTGACCTATTGACCTGCCTAACTTACATTCCGGTAAATTACCAAGGAATTAACTCCGCTAAGTTTCAAAAAAGTATCACAGAGGAAAAATTATAAATGAAAATACTACAGCATAACCCCCCCCCCTCCCTTTCCTTCTCTTCAACGCCACATTAAACATTTTGTTTTCATGAAGCGAGGCATTTATTGATATTTTTAGATTCCTTCCAGTATCTCTCCCCTTTAGAAATCTCAGACTGTCGAAGCTTAATTTTTAAATTTTATTGTTGTTAATAGCCCTCCTGTGATCATCAAAGATTTTAACTATTTATACTTTCAATTTGGTTTGCAAGATAATTTGGTCCAACGCACTTTTTGCAGATGTCACCTACATTTGTCCGAGAGTTTTTAAAGACATATCTTATTTTGCAGTTGAGGTAAAAAGAATTGTAAGAAAAAATTCAGAACTAAGCACTGCATTTTGTCCAGGCAATAAATATACTGTTTTCACAATGGATGGGACTGTAGCTCTCAAGTCTGTCAAAATATTTTTTCGGAGAACTACCTTCTGGAGTTAGCATTTGCCACACTACTATTACAAGGTACATTGTAGGAATATCATGCATGTATATGGATATATCTACCATCCTTACCTATGCAAATAACAGCTTAGAAATAAAATGGTAAAAACACTGTAAGCTTTAACTGTCTAACCCCAACCCCGCTCTTATCCCCCCTCCCCCACAAAAAAAATGCATGACAACTTTCAATTCTGGTGAAATGTATATTTGCAGGAAATTCTTTAACTAACTATGCGAATTATACTTAAGCATATTTATCGAAATGAGTATTATTTTGTCACTAAATCAAGAATTATGTTTAAGCTCAAGAAAATCAACCCTACTGCAGAATTCAAACATAATATAAACAATATTTTTTTTCGAATTAATGGCTTGAGTCCTCCACTTTTTTGCCAAGATATACATTATGTGGGCATTGAGAATAGGGTTTACGGTTTTATTGGGGATTAGTCTCATTTCAATATTAGCCCCCCCCCCCCCTCACCTGTTTTATTTGCTTTTGACGCCTATGAATTATGCTGAATGTATTGCAACTGTTTATCATCAAACTGCAATACTGCGTGGTTTATAACGCGCAAACTGCCCCAAGTTATGTTAGAATGATCGAATTATTCGAATAACATAAGTTTTAATAACCTTCATTCCTTAAAAATTTATAGGCTCGATTAAGAAAATTTACATGCGTAAGTACTAAACTTGTCAATCGTACATCTATAATCCTGATGTTCCATAGATACGAATGTTTGTCAGACTGGCTGATGATCATACCCTAGTAACGTAACATAATATATGTAACTTTAACATTTAAAAAAAATACGGACTTAAAAATAAGAAAGGGAATATCTAAAGGTAATATTTGTTTCAGAAAAGGTCACGTGACATGTTTTTCACTATACTACCGGGGACACGTGTGTAACCCCCAAGTACGAACCTTCGCTCATTATGAAAAGTTCACACTAACACACATCTTTTAATCCTAACTAACCGGGGTCATTTTTTCAACATGTTAAAAAACGGATTTTTTCGGCTTTTTGGGGTAATTAGACATCCCTGATTTCGAATTTGGCGCTTTTTTTAATCGGAGACAACCGGGGACGTCCCCGGTTGGAAGGTCGTCCCCGGTTGGAAGGTGTGTAAACAAACAAATGTCCCCGTTTGATACCCTTCACGCACGCACACACACACACACACACACACACACACACACACACACACACACACACACCCTCTCCCTCCCTCACACACACAATTTTTTGGGGTAGGTTTGGGTAGGAAGGAGGTGTCACACTTTATCATGCTATTTAATCTTTTTGTTTTAGTACTGCTTTAGTGAGAATAACCTTTTTGTTCTGTATTTACACAATGCATTATGTTAGAAATTGAATAATTCTCAAGAACAAAATTGAAATAAAACAAGCAATTGATTGGTCTCTTGTTAAAACTTCTTAAAGTTGATTTGATGACACATACTTAGTTTTTAGCTCACCTCAAGTGAGCTTTTCTGATCACCCATTGTCCGTCGTCCGTCT
This sequence comes from Saccostrea cuccullata, assembly GCF_032062105.1. NCBI lineage: Eukaryota > Metazoa > Mollusca > Bivalvia > Ostreida > Ostreidae > Saccostrea > Saccostrea cuccullata. The sequence continues at coordinate 24,594 of NW_026931169.1, read as the reverse complement.
GTCTGTCTAGCTGTCCGTCCGTTCGTCTGTTAACTTTTCACATTTTCAACTTCTTCTCCAGATCCACTGGGCCAATTTTAACCAAACATGGTACATCCTTGGGTGAAGGGGAATTTATATTATTAAAAAAAGGGCCAGGTCCCCTTCCAAGGGGAGATAATCAAGAAAATACAAAAATAGGGTGGGGTAATTAAAAAATCTTCTTCTCAAGAACCACTTGGCCAGGAAAGCTGAAACTTATGATCCCCGGGGTAGGGCGGGCCACAATAGAGAATCCAGGTTTTACATAGAAATATATAGGAACAATCTTTTAAAATCTTCTTCTCAAGAACCAGTGGGCAACGAAAGTTGAAACTTATGTGGAAACAACCTGTGGTAGTGTACATTTTAAGTTGTAAAAAGCGTGACCCCTGGGGGTAGGGCGAGGCCACAATAGGGAATCCAAGTTTTACATAGAAATATATAGGAACAATCTTTAAACATCTTCTCAAGAACCAGTGGTCCAGGAAAACCGAAACTTATGTGGAAGCATTCTGGGGTAATGTAAATTCTAAATTGTAAAAATCATGACCCCTGGGGAGAGGGTGAGGCCACAATAGGGAATTCAAGTTTTACATAGGAATATGTAGGAAAAATCTTTAAAAATCTTCTCAAGAACCAGTGTGTCAGGAAAGCTGAAACTTATGTGGAGGCATCCTGGAGTAGAGTAGATTCTAAATTGTAAAATTCTTGATCCCTGGGGGTAGGGAGGGGCAAAGATAGAGAATCCAAGTTTTACATAGAAATATATAGAAAAAATCTTTTAAAATCTTCTTCTCAAGAACCAGTGGGCCAGGAAAGCTGAAACTTATGTGAAAGCATCCTGGGATAGTGTAGATTCTAAATTCTTAAAGTCATTACCCCTGGTGGTAGGGAGGGGCCATAGTTTTATATAGAAATATATTTGAAAAATCTTCTTCTCAAGCACCAGTGGGCCAGGAGAGCTGAAACTTATGTGGAAGCATCCTGGGATAGTGTAGATTCTAAATTATAAAAATAAAGATGGGGGTTGGGAGGGGGTAGGGGGCCACAATAGATGGAAGTAGAGGGGAAATCTAGTAAAAAACTGCATCACCAAAGCTATTCAGGTGAGCGATGTGGCCCATGGGCCTCTTGTTTATTAGCTCACCTGAGCCGAAGGGTCAAGTGAGCTTTTCTGATCACATTTTGTCCCGCGTCCGTCTGTCTAGCTATCTAGCTGTCCTTCCGACTGTAAACCTTTCACATTTTCAACTCCTTCTTTAGAACACAGGGTCAATATTAAAAAAGCTTGATGCAAATCATCCTTGTGTTATGGGGAATTCAAATTGTCAAAATTTAGGGGCCAAATCCCCTTATAAGGGGAGAAAAGATGAAAATAGGGTTGGTCATTAAAAAATATTCCTCATAAGAACCACTTGGCCAGAAAAGTTAAAACTTATGTGGAAGCATCCTGGAGTAGTGTAGATTTCTGAATTATTAAAACCATGACCCCAGGGGTAGGACGGGGCCACAATAGGGAATCAAAGTTTTACAAAGAAATATATAGGAAACATCTTTAAAAATCTTCTCAAGAACCACTGGGCAGAAAACCTGACACTGTATATGGAAGCCTCCTGGGGTAATGTAGATTCTAAATTGTTAAAACCATGACCCCCGGGGGAAGGGCGGAACCACAATAGGGAATCCAAGTTTTACATTGAAATATGTAGGAAAAATCAAGGGTTCGGAATTCACTATATACAACTCGCAAAATGCGAGTTAGAAATTTCAAATTGCGAGTTAAAAATTTGTAACTTGCAAATTTTTGCGAGTTGATTTTTTCCACTGTAAATTTCACCAAGGGAAAAATTTATTTGACATCCCCGTTTTTTAAACCCATGTCCGACAACCAGGCCTAAAATAAACAACCAATCTATTCAAATTACCTCTAGGTGGATTTTTTTTCTCCCAATCTGCGTGGTTTGATCAATCAGCTGATTCAGAATCCATTTATTCAAAAAAAAAATATTAATTGTAGCTTAACTTGAGACATAACCTAGTTAACATTTACCTTGAATATAAAGAGTAATCATAATGTATGATTGTAACAATAATTTCTCCCCACGACTTTTGAAGTTCGTTTTTTGCGGCTAGACAGTCATGTTCGTTGCCATGTTAGGTGTCCATTGTAAATATAACACCTGATTTATTCAGTCCGGGGATGTTTGGCTCTATTTATCATAAGAAAAAAAATCTTGACCTTCTGACCAATGATTTTTGGGGAATGTTACAGGAAAAAACATAATTTTTTTTAAACCTCATGCAGAATTTTTTTTAAATGGATGGATGGTGATTTATTTCTAGAAAGCTTTCATTTTAAAATTGCAAGTTGTCTTTTGAAATTGCGAGTTCATATTTTTGAAATCTTTAGAAATTTTCTTCTCAAGAACAAGTGCCAAAGAAAAAAATGAAACTTACGTGGAAGCATCCTTGGGATAGGAAAATTCTAAACTATTAAAATCATGACCCCTGGGGATACTAAGGGCGGGGCCACAGTAGGGAATCCTAGATTTACATAGAAATTTTATGAAAAATTCTCTAAAAATCATTTTCTCAAGACACAACAGGCCATAAAAGCTGAAACTTGTGTTGAAGAATCATCGGGGTAGTGTTGATTCTAAATTAGTAAGATCATGACCCCCCGAGGTAGGGAGGGCGGTGCCACATTGACACAATACGGAATCCACGTTTAACATAGAAATATATAGAAAAAAAATTAGAAATCTTCTTTCCAAGAACCACTGATCCAGTAAAGCTGAAATTTATGTGGAGGCATTCTGGGTAGTGTTGATTCTAAATTGTTAAAATGATGACTCCGGGGAGGTGGGAGGATATGGCCTCAATATGTATTACAAGGGGGGATTCTGGTTGAAAAAAGGCATCTCTAAAGTTACTCAGGTGACTCCTGTCACCCATAGACCTCTTGTTTCATGAGTTAAAGACATAACTATTTTTCTGCTACAAAAATATTATTATCTATGTTTGTAAACTTTAAACAGAGAAATTAATTTTATTTACAAGAAATGATTCATTTAAATCCTTGTTCTTAGCCCATGTGGTAAATCATATGACCAAAGCTATAATACCAGATAATATTCTGGGACTGAATTAGAAAGATAAGATATAAAAATAACAGATCTAGAGTAACCTTTTTTTCCTGGAACACCTGTAAAGTGCATTAAAAAAATTCAAAATCTGCTTCATGCATGTGTTTTCATGTCTATTCTGAGAACATGACTGTTTTTGTTTTAGATCCAAGCACTGATGAAATAAATAAAGTGGATGAGTTGAAGAAGTTTCTGAGGAAGGAGAAGACAACTGTGTCCCATGCCAGAGGAATACTTGTTGGATGTGCTGGGGCTGGAAAAACAACGCTACTGAAGCGATTAAGAGGGCAAAGTCAAAATGTCAGCAAAGCTACAATGTCATCCAGTGGACTAACAACACTGCTGAAGCGATTAAGAGGAAAACGTCAAAATTTCAGTGAAGTTTCAGAGTCCACCAGGGGACTGGAAGTCCATCAACATGTCTTCATTGTTAGAGATGGAGTTTTAGAAGGTAGAAAAAATTCTGAAACATATTCAAAGGACAAATGTAGAAGACATTTTTCAAACAGAAATACCTTTTTGAGTTTTTGTATGAAACCCAGTTTTAAAGAAACTATTCAAGATATCTTCATCAAACTTTGTACGCTGAATACACATGTTACATGTATGTTGCCTTACTAATGAAGCCTGGGCGGGGCATTCATGTCCTATGGACATACTTTTAGTTCTTATAATGTTCAATCTAGAATATTCAATCATCATATAATGAATACTGTAGATTCCTAAATATACACGTGGAATTAATTATCGTGTAATTTTGCGAGAAGCACCATACACGAAATTAAAGCCGCTTAATCTGAAACAGGCAACAGAACAGAAGTTCATGACGGGGAGTTAAAATCTGTTGTGAAGTCACCTTTGAAAAAAAAATATTTATCTGTTATATCTAATTATGAAGATAATTCAAATATGCATATATATATTTAAAGAATAAAGGAAAATCAGATATTTTTAAAGATTTTTTAAACCAGAAGTTACAATGTAAGTAACAAAGGCTAAAATATTGTCTGTGTACAGGTATAAGTACTTTGTTGTGAAAAAAATGCTCGAGTTTGTTTTTCATGAGATATAATCGATAAATTAAATTTTTCGAAGGTGATTTCACGCGATATCAACATAGCATTTATTCCGATTATATTTTGTGTGACCTAACAAAAATTATTCTTTTAATTTTTGAATTTTCATATCTTTTTGAAAGAAAAAGACTTTAGGGACATAATTTGACAAAAGTTGAAACAATTTATGGACAATTATTTTTCAAGAAGAAAAACGAATATATTTTTTTGCGATTAGAATCGGACTAAACGGCTTTAACATACTCGCTTTTATTTTTATGGTGCTGAAATCTATTTTAAAACTCTGGATCGACCGTTCATTCGCGAATTCTTATTCTTGCGATTTGCTGTTGAAGACCTCATTCGCGATAAGAAGTACTCGGCCGCGAAAAATAAGGGAACTACAGTAGTTGGAATTTTACCAAGTCCAAGGGGCATAACTCTGTCAAAAGTTGACCTACATATTTATATGATCAATCTGTATACCAACATTTCATTTCAGTATGTGCAATGATTGTGAAGAAAATGAAGGAAACTTAGTGGACCAATAGACAGACCGGTTGACAGACCGACCAACTGACAGACAGCAGCAAATTAAAGCAATATACCCTCAATTCTTCGAAGGGGGATATAAAAAAAATTATTATTTAAATAATGAACACATATATGTTGATTTCAGTTAAAATCACCAGACTGTTTGTTCTAAATCCTCAAATATGAAAAAAAGAGATGAGGCCTAAAAAAATAATAACTTGGTTCTCAGGCTCCCCGTGTGTAGAAGTTCCAAATTGGCATCAATTTCAACATGGAATTCATTCGGAATTACTCGGAACAACTTGGAAGCATTCGGATTCCGAATGTTTCCGAGTCATTCGGAATAATTCTCACATGGAAAGTATTCTGATTGATTCGGAATGCATTCGGAAATCATTCGGAATGATTCGAAAAGCTTTTAGAATTGGACTTAGAATTTTTTCAGCAATATACACATTGAATTAGAATTGGACTTAGAAATTTTTCATCAATATACAGAATCCTAACTGAAAATTGGAATTGAAAAATTCAAAAATTGAGCTGTTCCAAGTTTGATGTCATTATTTATATAACTAATACTATGCCCTCTATGAATGACAAAATGTGACTTTAAATTCTGTGTATTCCTTATACATGTTCAATTTACATCAACAATATATATATATATATATATATATATATATATATATATATATATATATATATATATATATATATATATATATATATCATATGTACAAGTGCTACCTAAGAACAACTTGTGTCTTTGATTACAAAGCAGTTAAAATATCAAATGTGGACAAAAATGGCTTTAAAAATTAACTTCATATTTCATTATTAACCTACAAACAGTCATCTTTAAACATATAAACACGACATAAACATCCACTTAGTTATCCAAAAAGTGTACGAGTTAACATTTCACAGTTTGCAAAAATCCACTTGAGATTGGTTCCTTCAGCATTCATATACTGATTCAAATTCCTAATCCCTCTCTACAAAATTAGGAAAGCAAGCAATGATATCCTGTCCATTGACTTTCATGTGAACAACAAGTTCTTCAAGCAAAGGAACTGGAACAAGAAGATCTTTCCTACAAAATAATACAAGAAAGATAAGCTATCTAGCTTCTGAGTATTAAGTTTTAAAGAAGAAAACGTCCTTCACAATCACATCATTAATATCAATTAAAATAATTAAGAACCTTGCATTTTGCCATAAAATTGAACTAAGAGAAATATTATAATTATCAGCTTTAGTGTTCCCATGTTTTGCAAAGGAAGAAAAACAGCGATCAATATGATAAAAAAAATTATCAAGTATAAGGATATGAATTATCTTTGTCTCCTAATGTAAACTGTACCATGTATACATTGTCAAAAATATAAAAATTGGAAAGGACACATATCCCCCAGCACATCTATTTCATTCCTTTTGAGTCTGTAAACACTAAACAGATTAAAACTTAATATATATCTATTACCATTTCAATTCCAACAGCTGAACGTGGGGTGCTCTTCCCTCCACCATCCTAGAAATCCTCTGAAATCCACTGCTGTGGGCAAAAGTTCTCCTAAGGTCAGAAAGATGGATGAAATAATCCACCATAACAATGTCACACCCATGAAAATCTTGATTTAGGTGGACAGTGAATGAATTATTCCGCTTCACTTTGCCGCATGACTTGCTGTAAAAAACAAATCTGTTTCTTTGAATTTTTGATGCCTTAAGGATGGTAGTTTTCTGGACTTCTCCAACCTCCATATTTATCAGAACAGAAAGATTTTGCAAAAGTGTATCAGATACAGAATTCAGTTTAACCAAAGGTTTCATTATGTAACACTGTTCTCCAATTTCAAGATTGCTGTTTTTACGGTGTTTCTCGCAGACATGATTTCTTTTAGAAGATCTTTCGGCTTTCCATCTTGAAGCAGTTTGATTTCATTTTGTAGAATTTTTTCGCTGTGGACTGCCCAATAAACTTCACCACTTACATTTCCTTTTCCATGTATCGCTTTTGAAATTTCTCCATTAAAAGATTCAAAAGCAAAACATGAATAAGCCCAGAGTGGTCCCCAGTTATCCACACAATCCACTATGTGACTGATGTTATGCACATTTAGGCCACAGACAGCATCTCCATACAGGGTTGCCATGCATTTGTAAAACATTTCCAAAAGCATCCTTGCCCTAGCGAGATCATATGTTGTAATCTTCTCTTGAAGAAGCAAAAAAGTTCCTTCAACAAAACAAGCGAAATGCTCCAAATACGTATCCGGCAAGTGTCCTTTTAAGCAGGGTAGCCCATAATAGATGAGAAAAGATCGAAACTCAGATGCTTTCCAGTGATTGAGATTGTTTTGAATTTTTCTTGGACTGCGATGGATCAGATAGGGAACTTTGATACTTTGTAAAATTTTATCTATGTCCTTGAGCTTGTGTCCAATGAAGTAAGGCTGCTGATAATTGGCTCCATCTATCCACATGCTTAATAACTTTTTTGTTATTCCCAGAAGGAAGCCATGCATGTAGTCTATGGTACAATTTCCTTGAAATTCCATCCATGGAAGATGTGTGATGATGGACCTTCCATAAAATCCACAGGCAGCTTTTTTTGATTGTACGGCTTCATGAACATTTGCTTCAATTGATAATCTTGTCCGCAGTTGAGGTTTAGTCTCACGATATGGAAAGCTGCGGGTATGGCCCTTTCCACTTTTCACCACAACCCCTGGCTCTTCACAGTACAGGCAAGCACACAAGCCATTATGTTGCATCATGTTAAAAACACAAGCTCTTGCTTGAAGATCCATAGTCATGGCGTTTATTATAGCGTGAACTGTCTGTTGTCCAGATGGAGTTTCCACTTGCATTCCAGTGTTGTATAACATTCTCATTTCCTTGACAAATGGAAAAAAGAAAGTATTCATCAAAGGTTTGCCCTGTCCTTGCCAGAGTCCCCATAAAATCATGTTTTTCTTCAAAAACCTTGATTGTGGATTGAGTTCATTGATGACAAGGTACACTGGCCATAGAGAGACTTTTGATGATTTAAATAAGGAAACTCCATCGGTAAACATAGTCAATGTGACAGTCATGTCCTTACATTTTTTCTTAATTTCTTTGTACTTCTTGCCATCTGTAATGTCATGAATTTCCTCACTATCATTAGATCTTTGAAATGAGGACAATACTTCATTAAAATTTTCTTCATTTTCAAGTATCTCTTTCAGTTGTAAGTGTAAATCCCCACTGACGAAGTAGTTTTTTCTTCTTCCTGTCGCATCAGCATCACTTGATCTTGATCCAGTGCAGGATGGTGTTTCACATTTTACTATACCTCTATCTTCAGGGTATAAAGCACCGCATACATCACAGTACTCATGATATGTGAAGTAGTTTCCACCAAATCGTATTTTCTCCTTGACTTTATTGACGCTGGTCTCACACAAATTTTTTTCAGGGAGATGGACATTTATCAGCTTAAGTAGCTGTTGAAATCCTGTGCGGGACAAATGGTTTTTTGTTGAATATGCACAAATAGAGAGGAGATGTTCTTTGTGCTGAATCTCAGAGGAAAATAGAGATTTACTGGGTGGCAAAACATACAAAGGGACACTTCCTCCTTCTTTCACCTCTTCTTCTGGAACTGCAGCAGCAGCATCGTGTTCCGGTTCTCCCTCAGAATCATCATCACCTGAGACAGAATCACTTTCTTCAGAATCAAGTTCCATATCTATTTCTTCACAATTTTCCATGAATCCTTCCATACAAACAATTTGTTCGATTTCTGCAGGAAAATATTGGTTTGCCGGTTGTGAATCATTGGCAGTTTCAAAATCTTGCACAAATGCTGCACCATCATTTTGATTACTGTTATCAATACCAACATCATTTGATGAAACGTCAAAAACACTGGGGTGATCATTTTCAGGATTCTCATAAGTTGATGTCTCTGCTTCTTCTCTGTAAGAAAATACACAAGAACCATGACTGCAATTGAAAACTTATTCAATATAGCCATTAAGTATGCAAATTATAATGTTTAATTTATTATACATATGATGCAAAACCAGGGACCTACATTCTAACAGGATAGCAACTCCTTCATCGCCATGTTTATTTACCCAAAACATCACGGACAACACTACAAGTTTTTTAACATAACTATGTTTATTCCTAATAAACAAGATGTTTTATGATAAATGTCAATTTAATCTTTTTATGTACTGGAATTGATTTTATAATAATAAATTTTAATGCATAATAATAACATAATTAAAATATAAAGAAAACGTACACTGAAATCAGCAATTTTTCAGAAATATGGCCGATCGGGGCATGTGCTGATTTTGCATAAAACAAATTAAATTACTGTAGATCACTAAATTTTCGCGACCTTATTTTCACAAGATAGTCATTAACTCTTTATTACAAAGACAAAATTTTCATGAATTGTGGTCATTGTTCTTTATAATCTTATGCAATTCTACTATGTGCGAGAATGAAATTTTCGGGTGCATACTGTCGCAGGTAATTACGTGAAAATAAATTTCTCGCAAATAAAAAGTGATTTACAGTACTACTAAGAAAAAGAGTATAATACGTGCTAACCAAATTATCTTGAATGATTTTTTAACAGAAAAAAGATTTGATCTCAAATATGCGATAGCTTTAGAGCTATAATTATATTAAAGTTGACTCCCAAAATTTTGCGACTTTCAAGATATCATGAGACTTGCCGTAGTTACCTCTTCTGTTAATATACATAGGTCCCTGGCAAAGCTGAATCAATTTACGGCAATATTTGATTACTGAATAATTAGGCATATGTCATATTAATATAAATAACACACAAGAAATGCTAATTATACTTTATCCTTTGTAGTGGCTGAATGTGCAACATAAATACTCAATTTTATGGAAAATCAATTATGGTATATCATCATCTGTCATACTTTAATTTTCTCCACTTTGAAGTTCTAGGCTGCAAATGCGTTTCAGCTTGCTCATGCAGTTTGTATCTTTTCACGGGATTCCCTGCTAAAGGAAATAAGATTTATTTAATGTATATTCGGAGGTTGACAAAACACAGATAAGTCACACAACACAGATGCACAGAAATAAGTTTACAGAACACAAAGAAATCATTGATGGAGTTTTTCGTGTAAATGCTTTGTTTATTTCAAAAAGGTATATTGCAACATTAATTCTATTTATTTATTGTTATTTTTGAAGGACTAATAAAATTGCCCGCAGACTAGTAAAAGTAAAGAAGCACTAGTCCAGCCGGACCAAAGTGTATTTTCTCCATAACGTAAAGCAATTATGACAGGTTAAGGGGTGCATTTTGAATTTCATATATGTAATTTCAAGTCTCATTTGAAATAAACTCTTTCATATATATTGAAATATTCATAGGTTCAATGAAATGGCAGTCCCAATTCGTACTGGCATACCTTTTACTGAATGGATGCATGAAAGATGAGTCCTCAAGGTCTGCTTTCTGCTTAGTTTCTTTTTACATGATTCGATTGGGCAAATCCAAAATCCTGATTGTAGGCAAGCTTCAATGTCAAACTCTTCAAGATTGGCCTTAAAGATATATAAATATAATTATATACAATGTTATCCTTGGGACTAAAACCATGATAACTTGAAAAGTTCTATGAAGACAAGGTGTCATCAGTTGTCGATAGTGTCCTGTGACGATAATTCCTTAGTTCCAGATTATTTTGAGAAATAAACATGTTTAAAACATAAAATGTCACATACATACCATTATGTAAACAAGTTTTTCATTGCAAGTCTTTATTTGAAGTAATCCAACGTCCTTTCAATTCTGTTCAAGCTTTTTGTAAACCAAACAACGCGGTGTTGAATTACAAATCTCTATGAGATAGATGCTTGAAAAGTACGCTGAAAGCATTCAGTCTCTAAAACGTCCCGGTGATACAGATTTTCAAGACCTCGATTTCGATAACCAATCAACCGTATTGCGCGCATTTCTTGAAATCACGGAATCAGGTAAAGATCTAAAATATGTCCAAATTTTTCATTATTGACTGGGAGGACGGCACGACAGATTTTTACAAAGAAGATGCGGTAGTTGTAAATGGAGACAAAGTTCTAAAACAGTTTGGAAAGAAAATGTTTGAGGGGAGGATTGCTTCTTTCCACAGTAAGTTTAACATATTGCATCACATTATGCCTGAGCTTGCTGAGCATGTTAAAAAATAGAATACAAGTTTAACAACAGGAAAAAGGTGTACTATTAAGAATAAATTTTAGTAATGTTAGGGACATGTTAATGTCATGATTTTTTTAAAATTAAAATACAGTGAAAAGTGTACTGGAAATGTTTTGATTTTCAAAAAATTAAAATACTGTAATTTTTTTTCACATAATCAAGATGATGAATCAGACTGACAACATGCATGTGTTTCAAGTCCCAGTGTAGATTATATTATACATTATATCTGATAATCACACATGTTTATTAAATATCATGTAATTTTGTTTATTAGTTTATAAAAGAGTAGGTTATAATAATTAAGAATAAGTTAACTACAAGTTAACAAATAACATCATTTCAGTCTTGTTAAACTAGAAAAAAAAGCATGTTTTCAATTAGAATTGAATAAAGCATGGGTGGATCAAGGATTGTACATAATTTTGATAGTTCTTGGCGCCTAATAAGGAGATTAAATTTCCACGGTCCATGAACGATTACATTTATTGATTTTATTCTCGGGCAACATGTGTTTTGTTGGACCTGAGAACCAAACTGTTTGCCTGGGGCTGTTAAACTGCATAAGGCAAACAGTTTGGTTTAAATGTCGCTAAAAGTGTTTTGATATCTTGTATTTTATTTACATGCATGTATCATGGTGTCTTCCATCAAGTAAATTTCATTGCACTGCAGTAAAACTCAGTCAATGCCATCTTGAATACCAATTAATGCAAATAAGTAGATTATTTATATTAAACCGTTTAAACCATGATGAAATTAAAAACTTTTTATATATATTCCAAACCATTTCTGCCCAGAATTTTTACACTAGCTGTCACAAAAATTTTTCACTTCGATGTTTTATTTCTGATCGTTTGGTATGCACCTTAATATCCTCAACTGTTGTCTTCAGTTTCATTTTCTGAAAATCGTAATCATTACAGTAATGAATGACTAAAAGATAAAATGAATCTGTTTGATAAAACCAATAAAAATTTAGATCCACCAATTTGCTACAGTTTTTCAAAACGTGTCATTTGGATGAAAATTTTGAAATTTTTATTATCACGATTATAATTGGATATCTTAATCGTTTTTGTAAAAAAGTTGTCATGTACATGCACTGGTCACATATAGCGTATGAAATTTAAAATAATAAAACATTGTAACAGTCCCTTAACTTTCTTAAGTGTGGAGAAAAATATAAGAAAATTAGATTTGTAGGTCAATCAGTACCCCCATGTGAGGTCAAAATGTGAGGTCAATATGACAGTATCAGTAGGCAAAACTGCAAAAAATCAACAAATGAGATAAGCAAATAATAGCCAAGGATGTATATAATTTAAATGGTTGAAACATTACTTTTATACTTTACAATTCCAAGTATTCCTTGATCCACTGTTTTAGATTTAGGGCACTAACAGGTTGTAATGTAATACATTAGGAGTGAAACGGTTTATTGCAGTATGGATTCACATGGTATCCATGGTATATTTTCTTGGTTTGTTAAATGGTACAAAATATATCCTTTTTTTCGGTTGGGATCGTCATTCTGTTTGGTTTGGTATAAACGTGTCCTTAAGTAAAAGTACATAAAAAATAATTTTTTGTGATCAATCAATAGTTTGTATAACAGTAAAATCAATTTTGATTTATTTCATTCAGTCATTTTTCACATAAATTGTGTCTTAATGTGACTAGATTAAGTCAAAGAAAGCATAAAACAGTATTATTTCTTTCAAAATGTATCTTGTTGAAAATAACTGTTCTGAGACAAAATTAAACGATACATATCAAACCATGGTGAAGGAGGTGTATCGTTTCACTCCTGTCATATATATAGTTGGAAACATTTGCCTTAGTAGATTTTGAATGATAAATTATTAAAACTTTCAGCTTGATGTTTGGTCAATAGGGCTGTCACGGGTACCCGAAATGACCCAGAACTGCGGAACAATTCATTCGGTTCGGGTACGGTTCTGTTTTTTTCAGAATTCGGTTTGGTTCCGATTTGTATAGTAGTGTAGGTTTTACTATAAAAATTGCTTCAAAAACGAGAGATTTCTTAATAATACATTGCAATTATAAGGTGATTTAAATAATATGGTACAATTGTTGTCTAGTCAGGAAGCTACTTTAAACTAGTTAGAATGTTGCTATTTCGAAGATTAAATGAAAATATTTATTTTGTTGATGAAAATAATACAAATCATTAGCTTTTATTCCATTAATTACCGGAATCGAAATACCTGAAACCGAACCTAAAAAAATCAGAACCGACCCGACCCGAAAAATTTTGGAACCGTGACAGCCCTATGACCAATAAAAATTTATGTAATACTGCTGTAAACTTTTAGTCATGAAAAATCAATTTTTGGCATTGTCAACATTTTTAAAAAGGCATTTTCTGAAATTTACAAATTAGGAGCTTTATGGAATAATCTTGAGAATAACATTAATGCAGTCAAAGACAAATTTACAGTATGTTTTAACTGAATTTTATCACTAAATGTTTCATGTCTACTAATTAATTGTAAAGTTTGTTTAATTATAATATTCAGGCTTGTAGGAAGTAATTCCAGTTTGAGGGGAGGGGACACAGCTTTCAAGCAAAAAATAAATGTCATCAGATATTTTGATTGAAGGGGCACAAGCACATATTATCATCAGATTATTAATAGCTACTGGTATGTTTTTGTAAGTATTCTATATATCAAGGGGGGGAGGGGGGGGGGGGCAAGGGGATGCCCCTGACTGCTCATGATATTAAATTCAAATTCTTCATTATATATATATAATATATATTATTTTCAAGGCAATATTTTATATAATTTGATAAAATTTACATGAATTGTTTTTCTTATTTATTTAGTATTGCAGCAGATATTTGTCAGTTTTACTGCATGAGAGTTCACACATATTTATCTAAGACTGGCATCATGCTGTTTAATCTGCATGGCAATTTGCAACAGGATTATCAGAATAAACTCTACTGAATCTACTCTTAGGTAAGTCCTTCTTGTTTTTGTATTACATTTGCAGCTATTGAATAAAATTAAGTACAACCTACAACATGTAGAAGTCAATATGTTTTCTTTTTCTGCAACATTAATTTCCATACCAAGAACAATGAAAGGATTTATTGTTTAAATGACAATGTTATAACAAGGTTAAGCATGTTTTCTTTTATCAAAAGCTATTACCGTACACAATAAATATGTCTAAGAGATTTAAATTTCCCAATCACTTATCTTTTAATTAAGTATTTTACTCTTATCTTAGACACACTGATGTCTCAAACTTTTTCACCATTGCCATGGAGTTCAAGATAACAAAAATTAACTGTAGGTTTTGAATAAAATAACATTTTGCTGAAATAAAAAAAGTTTATTGGGATTTCTTTCAGATAGCAAAGCTTCTGCAAAGCAAGAATTAGCAGAAAGAACTGAAGCACCCCGTGATGTGTCTTCAGTGGTTGAGGATTCAGGAAAGAGGGAACGAAAACTTACATCAAAAATGGAAGCAACCTTACAGATCTCCTCTCAAAGGTAATGGGCAAAAAACTTGGGAAATAATGAAAATTTCATTCTTTTGGTCAAAATCTTTTTTTCAAGAAGGGTGCATTTCATTGAGGCAGGATGACAAATCCAATCAACCTATAATTTATTTTGGTCTGATACAAATTTTCATGTTCTTATAATAATATACACTCAGTGAGGCATTCATGTCCTATGGACATGAAACATTTCTAGTTTTGTAAATAATGGGATGTAATGCCCAAGTCAAGCCCCACTTTTTTTTTAAATAGCTAATTAATTCAACATGTATAATATATGGTTGTTTTAAATATCTTATTCTAGGAATGACCCTGAAAAACAAGTTCAAAAAAGGGAAAAGGTTATCAAAGCTAAGGACACTGAAAAGGTAAGAACTGGAAAAAATTTTACATGACTCATGATGACTGTTGTAAAGTAAATTGAATTGTATTTTCCATGAAAATATATATGGAAAAGCTGTTTTATTTTAATAGTATCTTTTTTTTTCAAGAATCGGTCAAAGAAATGAAAAGCTATCCGAAAATTCAGATGTTACACCAGTAAGTGATTTAAGAATCGAGATAAGGCCATAATAAAAATATTCCTAGATTCTCATCCCAGCCTGCCCCGATTTTATAACTCCCCCTCGATTTTTTAAATTTCTGTTTTTCTTCGTCTAAATTCTGATTGGGATCAGTATTCATCTATCATTCCACTTTCGTTTTAAATCTAGCAATAGTCGACGTGATTTTGACAGCTGAAAAGATTGTACCGGTAATTGCTGTAATACATGCATATATTTTAAACAAGGGTCATTGGTTGAAAAAGATTGGTGATGATGTAATTAAACTGAAATAATTGAACCTTTACTATGACTTTTGTTTGGGTATTGATAACAAAAATTACACTGATTGACTAGGTCAATAAAAAATCTGCAAAATTGAAAAAAATTAGAATTAAAAAATAAAAGCAGGGGCTGAAAAATAGATTTTTAACCCACTTGTCCAAGGGTAAGTAGATCGTCAAAATTGACTTGCCCTACCTGAATGTTTGCTTGTCCTACCATAAACTTTTTCTGTATTTATAGATATTTTTTTTCAAAAAGAGAAAGACAAAAACAAGCCCGTATGCCGATCTTTAAATTTATGGCCTACAAATAAATTCTACTTTTGATAAGTCACTTGCCCACGGGCAAGTAGTTGATAAAATTTACTTTGCCCTGATAAAATTTTCACTGCCCTTATATTTGTATACACTCAGTAAAAGCCACATGCAAGCCTCGATTTTCAAAAAAATTTGGATAGTTTTGTAGCAATTTATTTATTATGACCTAATCAGACTTATTTTTTATGAATTGTTTATTATATCAAATATTTATATGGGTACAGTCCACTAATTGTTATCCCAAAAACAAATGTTAACGTTTCCTCTCATAGCGAAAAGTCCCTATTTTCGTTCAAAGTGAGGACCCTGAAAAGGTAAGCACATCAACTTGTCTTTCCTTGGTTAAAATGACTGTTGTATGTAAATTGAATTGTTTTCCATGAAAAGTTCTGTAAATGGGGAAGCTGTAAAAATGAAAGTGAAAGTATCGGAATTTCAGAATTGTAACTGGCGTTATAATACACAAAATAATTCGCTGATCTTCTTGAAAATTCACATTTTCCACCAGCTTTTTTGGTAAGTGAATTAATGATTTATCAACAAGTGTGAGGCCATTTAAAAATATTCCAATTTTTTTTATGCAAGTCTGCAAATTTTATAACTCTCCCTCGAATTTTTTAAATTTCTTTCTTTCTTACCGATTCTAAAAATAATTAATGGGATGTACCCAATAAAAGCATTTTTTTGATCTTACTCATTCACACTGTTTGTCAATCTAGCAAAAGTCGAGTGATCATGCCAAGTTTCATGAAAATTCAACAATTAATTAAGATTTTACATTTACAGTTCTATATATTTTAAAAAAATGCTCATTGGTTGAAAAAAATTGGTGATGTTTTAAGTCAAATTTTAGCCTTTTAACACATTTATATCATTGAACCTTTACTAATCACCTTTAACTTTAAATACATATAGTCAAATCATAATCAAGCACTTAATTGGGTCAATTTCACTTATTTTAAAAAATTAATGTATTTCAACAAAAAAACCCTCTAATTCATAATTGAAAAAAAATGAAGTTAACAAATAAAAGCAGTAAAATAAAAAAGTACTGATTATTTAACCCACTTGTCCATTGAAGTATCATTCATGAAATTTGGTCTATGAATAAAAAAGTTATAAGCCTTTATAATCCTACATAGAATCATTTGTTTCAAAGTAATTTTTATACCAATGCAAATTTTTTTCTATGAAGAGAAATGACATCATAATAATGGATACCTCAATACAAGTGCCATTACTTTTCCCGTAAATTTATTTAAAACAAAATCAGTGCTTATATACTATTATTAACTTTAAAAAAATGAAAATATGTGGTTTTGCAGATTAAATAAATAATCCACTAAAGTTGTTTTGTTTCCATGGTAACCATTTTGTAATTTGTAGGAAAATGAGACAAAATTTTGAATTTCCTGACAAATCGCATAATTTTCACTGTCAAATATTCATGAAATTTCAATTCTTATATCCGTGTAATCTTAATAATGCATAATTTACAAAACAATTTGGATGTAGATCTAATTAATTTGAAATTCTTAAATAAAAAAAAAATGTATATGAGCTGCAAAATGTATATAGCAGTGCATGTACAGATTATTATAGCTAAATACTTTCACATTCTGATCACCTATTTAATATGTAAATTTCCTCACCCCCACCCCATCCCCCACTTCAATGAATTTTTTTTTTAGAAAACTTTAACTTACACATTTTGCCGACTGTCACACTTTGCTTTGCTTCAAATTGTATTTGGTTGCATTTTGCTAGCCAATAGTTTTAAACACCATCTGCATGGACCTGATGTTTTTCCTGAACCAATCACCATGAACCTAAAAAAAAAATCAACACAATAAATGGTACAATATTACATTTGCAGACAGAGAGAAACACAGACATTCAACAAGTACAATTTTACCATATTCCTTTTTAGTATGCCCATTACTTGAAATTAATTAATTTAAAAAATGGTTTATTGGCTTCCACCTGAAATCACACTGTTAACATATATAGGTAATTAAGTTAATTCAACAGAATAGGTAAAAATCATGTTTTACTGACAATAATTGTACATTCAACAAATACATGTAATGCAATTGCTAAAAAATATAGAGAAACCAGTTAATGTGCATGTTCACACACATCGTTTAACTCCCAGACAACTGTAACCAGCTTCACATTGATCTGAAATTATGTATGTCATGTATGTTATGCATCATCGACATGTTCCAAAAAACATTAAATTGTTATTTACAAATATTGTACTAAGGTATACCTCTTGCCTCCTGTGTAACATACAAATTCCCATCACCTATATACTGCTAAACAATGCACTGAACAGTTTTGATAAACTTTCTGCTAAGTCTACTTTCACTTCGACCTTGACAATACCTGATCAACACATTTGTGAATTTTTGTGTATTGAAAATATACCACAGTGGAAATTAATTCTACTTCTTAATCAAATTATACATTTATGATTCTGAATAAATAAATTTTATAAATCGACACATTTAATCTACATGTTACATGTTAAACAATTGATACCTATATATAACATGTTGTCTGGTTCCGGGGGGGGGGGGTCTAGACACTTTATTTATGAATCAATTTGTTTAAAAATGTGTTATCAACAATTCAAAATTGTTTTTTTTTAAATTTGAACAATTGAAAATAATAGAAAACACCAATTTTGAAATTTTTTTTCAAGATTTATGACATCTTTCACTTACTTATAGGCTTTCTAATTTAATTACAGTCACTAATTGTTATCCCATAGGTGTGGGTGTTAACGTGTGTGTTCATAGCGATGTCCCTATTTTCGTTCAGACAATGCCCCTCAAATCAAAGCACATCAACTTGTTGTTCCTTGGTTAAAATCTAAAGGTGGCATGACAGGTTTTATAGCAAAATCCATTTGCGCCCTTAAAAATGAAAGTGAAAGTCGGGGAATTTCAGAATTGTAACATGGCTATAATACACAAAATAATTCGGCCCGATCACTGGATAAAAAACATTTTGTTTTGTTTTAGATTTTATCAACAAGTGTGATTCAATAAATTTTTTTTATCAAAGTCTGCAAATTAAGGAACTAAAAATTTTCTGCACTACTTTCTTCTCCTACCGTTTTATTAGTAATGTACCCATATTATGTAATTTTTAAATATAAATAAAAGGACATCACATGATATTTGTTTTGAACAAATTTTAACGAATGCATACTGTAATTTGGCTTTAAATTGTTTTGGTTTAGTTTGTGTAAAATTCCATTTTCATTCTGAATTAAATTACAGGGCAATGCAAATTAAAAAATGAAGATTGAGAAAAAAAGGAGATTGTACATGTAAGTAACTTGTTTCTTCAAATTTAGAACCTAAAATAATACTGTTTTGCTTTAGCATTTGGTACAGTGGTGTCATTTTCCTTTGACATATCTTTAACAATACAGTCTGACTGGTAGCTTTCTAGGAAAATAATTTGTGAATAAAGACAGTTGTATATGTGTAAAATTTTTCAGAACAAAGAACTTGCACATGTTGCAGACATGCTAATGGCATCGAGAATGGAGCTACCTGATCAGCCAGGGCCAAGTGTTCAAAAGACTATCATGTCAGTGTCCATTACACCATCAACTTTTCCTGGATCATCATCATCACAAAGTTCAACAGAAAAGAATTCCACTCCCTTAACACCATCAACTTTTCCTGGATCATCATCATCACAAAGTTCAACAGAAAAGAATTCCACTCCCTTAACACCATCAACTTTTCCTGGATCTTCATCATCACAGAGTCACAGAAAAGAATTCCACTCCCTTAACACCATCAACTTTTCCTGGATCATCATCATCACAAAGTCCAACAGAAAAGAATTCCACTCCTTTAATACCATCAACTTTTCCTGGATCTTCATCATCACGAAGTCCATCAGAAAAGAATTCCACTCCCTTAACACCATCAACTTTTCCTGGATCATCATCATCACAAAGTCCAACAGAAAAGAATTCCACTCCCTTAACACCATCAACAACTACTGGATCATCATCAGGCACTTCACTCCCAACTCCACAGGCCCCATCCGAAAAAATTACATCCATACAGACTGCATCCACTTCGCAATATGAGACATCTACATCACCTTCATCCTCAATTCAAATGACATTTTCACAACCTTATACACCCTCATACTCAGACATATCAGCACCATCACCAGTCAGTACAAGAACTCTGCTCGGGGAAGCTGTGTCTATGGCTGTAGACATGGATGGGCCTCCATATTTCGCCAGACCAACCCCACATTATCCAACTCCATGTCAAAATTGTGAACAGTTGCGTCTGGCAAATGAAAATCTACAACGTCAGATGTATGAAGTGCAGCAAAACTGTTACTCATTAAACACAAGGCTATATCAGGTATGTAAATATTTTAATTTTCAAATATTTTTTTTTTATTTCTAGGCAAGGATTATATGATAAATCTGAATTTGAATTGTTTTATTTGCACATTTAATTTTGCAGGTAGAGCAATTTGTGTTCCAACAGCAGCAGCAACATAATGTCAGTGGGCCACTTCTGGTATGTACAAGCCTTTAGGTGTATTATGTCTTAGTAATTTGGTTTATTATTTCAGATACATTTTAAACAAGTTTATTTTACAATAAGTGTTCAAGAACTTGCAATGTTTATTTCATTCAAAAGATGTGCATGTTATGAATTTTTGGTTTACTGATATTGTTTCTAAAAAAGAAAATATTAAGATTTTTATTGTTACACAGAGCGGGAGACCTCCCATATCACATGACGCAGCACAAGAGGATCAGCATCAAGTGGAGTCCTTATACAATGGATTTACGAAGGTAAGTAACAGGTGGCAAGATTTTCAGTTAATCCAGTATTTCTCTATTTCAAGTATAGTGCAATAATTTAATACACTTTTAGCACACCTCATCAAAGTTGAGGGGTAATTGGATTAAATTTATCCTCAGCATTTGGTATCCCAAGTTTAAAGCTTTTGGAGCAGATCTCATTTCAAGGTCACATAAGCTCTATATTTACCAAACTTTCTTGGATGACATGTCAAAGGATGCACATTACTAAACTTACTTACAGAACTTCAAGATAAAAATCAAGTAAGGTGAACTCTGTGATCTCTGATTACCATGTTTTATCTGACAGGCTCAACTGGTTCATGACCTTCCAGGTAAGGGCTGGAAAGGGGACGCAAAATGGCTCCTCAGAAGAATGTTCACATTTGAAGAATTAAAAGGACATTCCATAACGGGCCATCATGGAGCCAGCAAGAAAAATGGGAAGGTGCGTCCCCCTCTGGACGACCAAGATAAGCTCAAGGTCCTTTATGGTAAGTAAGTGTTAAGATTTAAGAATTTAAAAGTAAAGCTTTGTTAAAACACTTATCTTACTTTCAAACATGAATGAAAATAGTTTGTTAACCCAAGTTTAATGACCTTGCCTATTAAATTAAAATCAATAATTTACAATTATCATGATTTTGTTGCTGAATTTAAGACTCATGACAACTTGACAACTTAACATCTCTGATTAGTTGGTACAATTGATCCTTTTTTTATGCGCCCGGATTTTTTCTGGGCGCATATTGTTTTTGTCCTGTTTGTTTGTCTGTCTGTTGTCAACTTAAACCTTTGCCAAAACTTGAACTGTAAGAGATGGAGACTTCATATTTGGTGTGCATTCTCCTCTAATAAAGGTCTTTCAAATGCCATAATGGTCAATGACCTTTTTACCTTGACTGTGACCTATACGCTAAAAATAGCTTTTTCAACTGTTTGTCAAAACTTTTAAACCATAAGAGATAGAAGCTTCATATTTAGTATGCATACTTCACTAATAAAGTTCCTTCAAATGACATCAAGGTCAATGACCTTGTGACCTTGACCGTGACCTACGGTATATGCTAAAAATAGCTTTTTCCACTTTTTGACATAACTTTTCAACCATAGGAGATAGGGACCTTATATTTAGCATATGCTTTCAATGCCATGAAGGTCCCTATTGACTGTGACCTAAAAAAATAGCTTTTTCAACTGTTTGTCATAACTTTTGAACCATAAAAGACAGAAACTTAATATTTAGTATGCATACTCCACTAATAAAGTCCTTTCAAATTACATCAAGGTCAATGACCTTGTGACCTTGACTGTGACCTATGATATATGCTAAAAATAGCTTTTTCCACTTTTTGCCATAACTTTTGAATCATAAGAGATAGGGACTTCATATCACCAAATATATAATATTAGTTCTTACAAACAACTCCAATGTCAATGACTTTGTGACCTTGACTGTGACCTACATAGTAAAAATAGCTTTTTCGAACTTTGTTGACGCCGGGCGCATAGTGTTTCACAAACACATCTTGTTTTGACTAATGGATCAGTAATAATTTTAAAATGACTTTTTTTCTTTATTTTTATCAAGTTTAAAAAGGGAAAAAAAAGAAAAGCAAAAATTTACTACTTCTTATATTTATTTTCAGATATCATAATGGAGAAATACCCAGGGAGACTGATAACAGATATAAATATAGTTTTGGCTGACATCGTCAAACCTTCAGCCCCCGATTAGAGCTGGGTTATTGACCATTACTGAGGCATACAGCAATGGGATGATTACTTTGCATATTTTGAAATATAATTTATACCGTAATTACATTGTTCGAGGATACTTCAATTGGACCTTTATTTGTGTTATTTTAGTGAACTTTCTCAGTGATCGCAATTTTTAGGGAGTTCAAGGACATGCAAGTTGAAGGATTTTCTATACAAAATGATTTGAGGAATTTCATCAATAAGTGTGTTGCAAATTATGGAGTGTGAAAATAATTTTTGGTGTCAATTGTGTCCCAGATGTGGAAACTATTACCTTACCATACATGTGACCTCCAAGAACGGTGAACATTATCTTCATTCTTGTGGATTTTTTAGAAGTAGGATTAAAATTGTCATTGGTCAGTAGAGATTACATATTAGAAATTATTGTTAAAATACTAAACAATAAGAATTAGAAAATCAGGAAAAAAAATTTTCACAAGAATTGTTTTGGCTCACCTAAGCCAAAGAGTCTGATCTAAGTGTCGATGTCTGTTTGTCCTTCTGTATTCTGGATTTTGACTGTAAACTTGTCACATTTATGACTTACATTTAAATCTAAATTTGTGACAAAGCATCCTTCATTATTTTGGAAATGGAAATGTAAATTTGTTTACCTGAAGGACCACACCCCTTTTTAACGGATGTTTAACATCACAATTCCTCAGTTAATTTAAAGTACAATTTAGTTATTAAATTGATTTTAAATAGCTTTTAAGTTTTTACACTCAGGTGGGTGACATGGCCCATGGAGGTCTTGTTTGTTATATATTGTTCATGTGTATTCAATTTTGAAAAAGAATCATGTTGAAGCCAAATAATCTATATTTTTAATATTGTATATTTTCAGTATGTTTCGTTTAAATTTTAATTATAAATAAAAAGTAATTTTTGTTAAAAAAAGCCTTATTAAATTATTTTAAAATTTATTCGGAAAGCATTCGGAAGTAATTCGGAAATGTGTGTAAGTCTAAGCCAATGAAAATTGTCCAATTGCATTCATTTGAGCATTCGGAAGTCATTTGGAAGCAACTCGGAAATCATTTGGAAGCAACTCGGAAGTCATTTGGAAGCAACTTGGAAGTCATTCGGAACTTTCTTTCAGGAACATTCATTCGGAACTATACGGAATCCATTCGGAAATTTGTTCCAATACTCCGAATGAGCATTCGGAAGTTCCGAATGAAGATTTCGCAAATATGAATCATTCATTCGGAAATTCCATGTGCAACTTGGAACTTCAACACAAACACTAATAAGATAAAATTTCTCTCATGCGCTTATGAATGGCATATTAGTTGTGTTACGTAAGCAATAGACCAGCTTCACCGTTGGGTTCTGTAAGTTTAACACATCTCGTTTTTAGGATGACATCATTTCATTATATGAATTATCAGGATGTAGATGTAGAAGATACAACAGAAAAGAGAAAAAAGCAGGAAATAGATTATTTTTAAATCTACACTCGATGCTAAAACTCTGTGGACTAAAAATTTAGTTTTGAAATTTTATCTTTCAAAAAAAAAAAAAATCCCGCATCTGTTTTTCATGAGATAAAAAGAAAAAAAATTTCCCTCATGCATTTAATATTCTTTAAAAAAACAGGACTGAGTACCAAGTTATAATTTTTTTGCCTAAATAATTACTGTATGATGTGCTAAATGAAAACAGAACTAAATAACAAAATTCCTCTTTTTCAGTGGCTGATGATGACTCACCATTCAAGTCATTTATCAGAATAAATGCTACAGATTTGAAACCAGACCCAAGCAGTAGTGCCGTTGCCAGCTCTGATGCAAATAAAAAAGAAGATTTGGATGAAGGAAGTACTGATAAAAGCACTGAAGTAGTTTATAACCGAGAGGAAAAGAAAGAAGAGAATGTGGAAATGTCTAGTTCACCCACGGAGGACACAGAAGAAGAGAACTCAGTAGAGGTAATGGCCAGTCTTATCTCCTCAGAAGCTCCAACTATGGTGAAAGAGGAAATATTTCAGAAAATCTTGTCTGAAAAAGAGAAGTTACCAACAGTAAGCATGCTTGATTTTGCTGGCCAGTTAGCATATTATGCCTGTCACCAAATTTACGTAACACCAAAGGCCTTCTTTATCCTTGTGTTGGACATGACTAAGAGGTTTGAGGATGTTGTCGATAAAGAGAGGCATAACCAGGAAGGATCAATCTTCTCCGTGTGGACAAACAAAGGTAAAACACTTGTAAAATATCTGGCCCCAAGACCATAAACTGAGAACAGACTTTAAGTCTAAATTTTGATTTTTAATATC
>NW_026931168.1:0-46465 GCF_032062105.1 Saccostrea cuccullata | reverse complement strand
TATGAACTATTTCTCTCACAGGAAGAAAGACAAGAAACAAGATTATAAAGTTTTAAGAAATGTACATTATTGACTTTTCATACAATTAAATGTTCGAATAAGTAATAAATGACAATTATTTAAAAAAGAGTCGGCAAATATTTAAATAAAGACTGAGTACAGAATTTATCCCTGGAAACAAAGCTTTCATCATCTTTTAAATAATTTCAATTGAGAAAAAAAGGAGAAGAAAACGAACGTTTAATTATGGAAGTAATCCATAACTGTACAACTTACAGATGTATACAGTTTTTTTTATATAAAGGCTTTCTTCGTGTACTAGTATTAATCAAGTTAATTAAAGGGATGCCTTAATATTCTTGCAAAGAAAAGGAAACTCAATCGAGAGATTCTCCGATGTTTTGCAGTCGGTAATAACCTTCAACCCCTTTAGCCAGTAATTAACCCGTCCTCCCTGTGCCAGTAGCATAATTCGGTCAAATATTTATTGTTAACGAGTGGTGCCTTATAATAAATCACAGGCACCTGAATTTTTATCAGTAAGTCTCTAAATTAGACAAATATCGAAACATTCTACCCCCTCTATATAAAGTATAAATACACAAGGCGTGTAACGCCATTTTGACCCCTTGTTCGATTCAGGCCTCAATTTGACACATAAATCGGATATGCCTACTGGTTTTCGTGTAGCATTGGGTTCAAATATGATAGTTCTCGCTATACATGTATATTTCTTCCTTAAGTTTAAATCTAACGCGTTGATAATTTTATCAGCTAAACTTCATGCTGACTTCGAATTTCGTCACAGGGCCCGATCGCCCTCAGCTGACGTCACGGAAATTTAATCTCGACACCAAATGCTCCTATACCTTAACTTTTTTAATACAACAATTATAAATTTATTTCATTGACAAACATAATCAGAGAAAAAAATTAAAAACCGAAAGATTATGTTGTTTTGATAGTCTTGATTTTAATTAGCATATGTTATATGTGAAACAAATCATAGGTAGAGGCTTTGTCGATAGGTAGCGCCTTATGGAAGTTTCCGGTGTCGATACATGCCATAAAGTATATAAATTATTTGATAGACCGGAGAGCGACAGTGCCACTAGCCACCCATTAAAAAAACAAACTGTATATTTACTTCGCACAAAAAATGCGCTGTTCTTCGATATATTTCTCCATGTTTTAAAAACTGTCATCACAGAATATTACTAACTGTGTGTTCCTAACATAGTCTTTCACTGTTTCCTAATATTTGTTTTTAATAGCTCTCCTGGCCCTGAAATTGAAATCATTTGAAATCAATTGAAATTGAAAATTTTGCCTATTTATACTGCCATTTTGGTTTGTAAGATAATTCGATCCAACGCGTCATACAGATGTAAACTACGAGGATACCTGATTGAGAAGGAAGGATTTTTAAAAAAAATCTGGCTTTTTAACAATTGAGAAACATATATAAGAATTTGGAAGAATTAATCCAGAACCATGCACATTTTTTGTGCACATTAAATATATAGTTCTTTTTTCAATATTTGGCACTGTAGCTTTCCGGTCTGTCAATATATTTTTTGCCCCCGTAAACGAAGTTTCGGGGGTATATAGTTTGCGTCGGGTCCGTCTGTCTGTCTGTCTGTCTGTCTGTCTCTCTGTCTGTTTGTCCGCAAAAACTTTAACCTTGTCCATAACTTTTGATTAAGTGGAGCTATGACTTTCATATCTCATATGTGTATTCCTTGTGACAATACCTTTCTTTGGGTACCACCAAATTTGACCTTTTGACCTTGGCCTTGGAGTTTGAACCACTTTTACATGAAAATTTTAAAATTTTACTTTGGTCATATCTTTTAAAAAGTAGATACCAGGACTTTTATACTTCACATATGTAATGTTTGTTAAAAGACCTTTTACTGGATACCAACAAGCTTGACCCTTTGACCTTGACCTTGTAGATTTTTGTACTTGTTAAAAAACTTTAACCTTGGCCATAAGTTTTGAACGGTAAGATATAGGGCTTTCGTATTTCATATATGTAATCCTTGTGAGAAGTCCTTTTATTGGATATAAAGATCTTTGACCTATTGACGTTGACCTTTGAGATTGACCTACTTTAAAAAACAAGACTTGACCATAACTTGAAAAGACTTAGGGCTAGTGCTTTCATACTTCACATATTTGATCCTCATGACAAGACTTTTCATTTGATAACAATAACTTTGACCCTTTGACCTTGACCTTGGATTTTGACCTACTTTTTAAGAAAAATTTAAAAAATTTTACTTTGGCCATATCTTTAGAACAGTAGACACCAGGACAATTATACTTCACATATGTAATGCTTGTTAAAAGACCTTTCACTGAATACCAACAACCTTGACCCTTTGACCTTGACCTATTAGATATCCGTACTTGTGAAAAAACTTTAACCTTGGCCATAACTTTTGAACGGTAAGATATAGGGCTTTCATACTTCATATATGTAATTTTCGTGAGAAGACCCTTCATTGCATATGAAGATCCTTGACCCTTTGACCTTAACCTTTGAGATTGACCTCTTTAAAAAAAAACAAACCTTGACCATAACTTTTTAAGACTTAGGGCTAGTGCTTTCATACTTTATAATTGAACCTTATGACAAGACCTTTCATTTGATAATAACTTTGACCCTTTAACCTTGACCTTGGAGTTTGACCTACTTTTTAAGAAACGTTGACCATAACTTCTGATTGGTTAGGACTAGGACTTTCATGCTCTACATATTTTTTTTGTGGCAAGAACTTTCATTTGATACTAATTACATTGACCTTTTGACCTTGAACTTAGAGATTTTTGTAACAGTGAAACCTGTCTAATCCAACATGCTCTGGGAGATGTATTTTGTGTCAGAATAGACAGGAAGTCAGATTGCACGGTGTTAAAACAAGGAAAATACTAATAGGAAAGAAATTTAACCTCAGAATTTCACAGTATGTCAGATTAATTAGGTGTTGGATTAGACAGTTTTCACTGTATTAAAAAAAATTAACATAAGCTTACTTTCATATTTCACAATTGTTTTGCAGTGAGAATACCCTACTTTTGATACCAATTAATATAATTTGCATTTAAGAAAAAGCTTAATCTTTGCTATGTTGCCATACGGGGGCATCAGTGTTTAACAAACACATCTTGTTTCAGAGAGCAACAGTGCCGCCCATTGAAAAAACTGTGTATTTATTGCGAACAAAAAAAGTGCGCTGTTTCTCTGTTTATTTTTCCATGTTTTTTAAACTGTCCCATCAGAATAATTATTACTAACTGTGTAACCCTAACATATTCTTTCCCTGATTCCCCAACAAAATATTCCTTATAGTTGTTGTTATAATAGCCCTACTGGCCCTGAAATTGAGATGATAAAAACGTCGTCCATTAATTCTGCCATTTTTATTTGTAAGAAAATTCGGTCTAACGAGCTTCATGCAGATGTCAACTACCAGAGTACTTGATAGGAAAGTAAGGATTTTTTTAATTTAGCTTTTTGGCGATTGAGGTAAAAATTTAGAAGAATTAATCTAGAACTAAGCTCAAATTATGCTATACCCCCGGCTTTGACGTCGGTGTCAGCTTTAGCGTCGGCGTTCCAGGTTAAAGTTTTAGGAGCAAGTCCATTCCCAAGTAACTATAAGCCCTACCTGAACCAAACTTGCATGGATGATGCATCTAGGGAAGTACACTACCAGACCTGCTTCGGATGCTGGATCTGACCTACATTTTCTAGATGAGTGACCATGTTAATGTTTTTGGAGCAGGTTAAAGATTTTGGAGCAGGTCCATTCCCAAGGAATTATAAGCCCTACCCTAACTAAATTTGCATGGATGATGCATCTAGGGATGTGCACTACCAGACTGGCTTCGGATGCTGGATCTTTCCTACATTTTCCAGATGAGTGACCAGGTTAATGTTTTTGGAGCAGGTTAAAGTTTTTGGAGCAGGTCCATTCCCAAGGAATTATAAGCCCTACCCGAACTAAACTTGCATGGTTGATGCATCTAGGGAAGTACACTACCAGACTTGCTTCGGATGCTGGATCTGACCTACATCTTCCAGATGAGTGACCAGGTAAAAAAAGTTTTGAGCAGGTCTATTCCCAATTAACTATAATTAAGCCCTACCTGGACCAAACTTGCATGTTTGATGCATCTAGGGATGTACACTACAAAACTTGCTTCGGATGCTGCATCTTACCTACATTTTCCCAGTCTTCGCCATTTTTTAGCACATGCTCTTCGGGCATGTGTGATAACCTATTACACAAGCCTGAACAAATATTTACATGCCCAGAATTTTATCAAGTTGTAGAATTATTCTTAATTTCCAGATGAGTGACCAGGTTAAAGTTTTTATAGCAGTTCCATTCCACAGGAACTATAAGCCCTATTTGGACCGAATTTGCATGGTTGATGCATCTAGGGATGTACACTACCAGACTTGCTTCGGATGCTGGACCTGACTTACTTTTTCCACATGAGTGACCAGGTTAAAACTTTTGGAGCAGGTCCATTCCACAAGAACTATAAGCTTTACCGGAACCAAAGTTGCATGGATGATGTATCTAGGGATGGACACTACCAGACTTGTTTCGGGTGCTGGTTCTGACCTACATTTTCATTACCAAGTACCTATAAGCCCTACCTGAACCAAACTTGCATGGATGATGTACACTACAAGACTATCTTCGGATGCTGGATCTGACCTACATTCTCATTCACAAGTAAAAATAAGCCCTATTTTGACCAAACTTGCATGGATGATGCATCTAGGGATAGACACTACAAAACTTGCTTCGGATGCTGGATCTGACCTACATTTTCCACATGAGTGACCAGGTTAAAGTTTTTGGAGCAGATCAATCTGAATGAACTTGAAGCCCTTGATATCTGCATTCCCAAGTAACTATAAGCCCTACCTGAACCAAACTTGCATGGATGATGTATCTGGGGATGGACACTCCCAGACTAGCTTCGGATGTTGGATCTGACTACATTTTCATTCCCAAGTAACTATATATATAAGCCATATATGCATATTTGGACCAAACTTGCATGGATGATGCATCTAGGGATTGCCACTACCAGACTTGCTTCGGATGCTGGATCTGATCTTTATTTTCCATACAAGAGACCAGGTTTAAGTTTTGGGAGCAGATCAATCTGAATGAACTTGAAGTCCTTGATATCTGCAATATTAACAAAGTTATGAATATTTGTTTACACTTAACATGTTTTTCACGCTACACGCATAGAAATGTGTTTATGCCATGTAAGGGGTTAAACACAACCTGCAAGAATATTGTTGTTGGGATAAATGCTAAATATTAAGAAAATATGATGTGAGATTTGCATTACTTAAACTGATAACATTCGTCGAGGTGAGCTTCGTAATCTTTGATTACCTATGTTTTTAAAAGGGTGGCACTGTAGCTCTCCTGTTTTTAGCCGGGCTTATTGCTCAAAGAGCAATTGCCGGCTTATGTGATCCTGTTCCAGGCAGGATGTTAACCCCATAGTCGCCATTTTAAAGTAAAGTGCAAAAATATAATTCTTACTGCTTTTGAAATAATACAAACGCTAAATAAAGCAACAAAATTAAAACAAAGTTTTATCTATATAAAATAAACATTAGTAGTAGTGACTTTGAAAACTTCATCAGTCAAAGAACATAGTTCATTAGAGTAAGGATTTTTGATAATCAGTGTTACCGTAGTGTGTAGAGACACATACGAGGTAAAGCAGGAGAGGGAACCAGACTGGCCTGTTTGTTTACATTTAGTTGCGGTACCAGATTAATTCTGATTCTGACAAAATCGGACCGTGGTATTAGGATTGAAAAACTCACTGTCAGTGTCTTATCAATTATATTGATAGTTTTAAAATAATTTTTTCATCAGAATATAAAGGCAATTCATGTCAGAAATCCATTCTACTCTGTAAATGAGCCCAGATCTCTGTACTTCTGAGTACTTTGATTTTATATATTTTTCGGAGAGCTACAGTTCTGCAGCTAAGTTATATATAGCTTTATTAAACTATTTAGAATAGCTTGATATTGCCATTTTATCACTTTTTTCTCTCAAATTTGTTATTTTTTTAGCATATACTAAAAGTCGCACCTTGGCACTGCTTGGTGCAGTTAAAATATTTTACTTTGAACTCGTCTTAATTTACAATGCTAGTAAAAATAAACTTAACTAATGTTATCTCCTTGAGAGACTTTGAACTTAGAGATCATAGATCATGATGTAGTAAGAATAATATAACTGTGTCTCTGGACAAGCCCTCACTACAGTTGCAAATCGGGGATCCGCTCCAAAATGATTTTGAAAAATACACAAGGGGCTGCGCTGAAAATTACTACCATATTTTTCACAACAAATGTTTTTGAGATTGTGTGAGTCTTTTATCTAAAAAAAGAATCAATATAAAGATGAAAATTCAATTAATTCTCTCAACGTTTTTTTCTGGCTTCAAATTAACCTGTCATGTGAAAAACCACATATAATTGAATAGAATTACCAAGCTATTTTGAGAAGCTTAATAAAGCTATACAGGTTTTCTAAGCTATATAGCTTAATCAAGAGATTGTGATGGACCTACATGGTGTGGATTAATTTGTTGATTTATTCATTTGCTTATAATACAACTTTATTTTCCTTAAAGTATAGCTTCAACAGTATATTGTCTCTGAAATTTAAAAATTATTAGATTGGGACCAATACCAAAATGGGATATGTGGTACAAGTGCTTAATCAAGAGGCCCATGGGTCACAACGCTCACCTGAGTAAGTTTGGCTCTGCTGTTCTTCACCTGAATCCCCCGTGTTATACTAACTGTGGCCCCGCCCTGTACCAGACCAGTGAGAATTGTATCTCTAGTCAAGCTCATGTAGCACTAGTTTTGGGTTGGGACAAATCACCCAAATGGACTATTGATGTCTCATTCTGGTGATAAGTCCCAACCTGTATATGAATAAATCAGTAATTATTGTAAAGTAACAGATAAGAATTAAGCACTTGCCTCATGGTCTATATACTCAAACACCCTACTTATATAAAAAACTTAGCAAGCTTATTGTTATGAGTCGCAGTTCTTACATTGAATCGCCAGTCTGGCATGGTGTGTCACTGTACTAAGAACCGTAACTCTGTTATGTTTTCATGAAGAAACAATCCTTTCATTAAAAAAAATTGTTTTCTTAATTTTGACAGCTACTGCAGAATTTGATGTCAACGTTATAGAGAATTATGAAGATGATCACCATCATGTACAGGTTTACATCAGGTTTACATTTTTCTTTATATCTGAAGAAGATAAAGAAATACGCTAGAGTCTTAAAAAATCAGTTAACAGAATATTTTTTTATGGCTAACAACAATTGCATTACGTATATATCTATATCTAATCATAAGGTACTGTATAGGGGGAAAATAACTCGCGGTGTTAATATTCGCTATATTCACGGTGTTAATAAATCCGTGAATTCAAGAAACAGTGAATAATTTTTTAAATAATCTCCATGTTTTATTTTGAAATTTAGGAATAGACTACGATAGGGTTATACACATGCACCGTCAATACATGGTCATTTCAGTAATTACGAGTAGTACTTATCATTCAGTTATTATAATTATCACTTTTTACTTTAATTAAAATCGGTAGATAATAACTTGTGTTTGTTCCAAAGCTGTTTTAATAGCCAACTCTACATGTTTCATCAATCAAAACATGTGGGCCATGGGTTTTGATAACCCGCGTGTATTTGTTACCTGCATAATCATGCATATTTGATTTTAACTAGATTTTGGTTTTAATAAGAAATCATTCAAATAAATATTTAACTTACTGAAGATGTGGAAGGATATTATTTCGTCGAACTACATACACACATTTATTTCCGTCCAGTGGTTTTTCGCCGCGTTGTATTGAAGATCTTGGGTGCACATGCACTCATCATAATAGCATATAGGAAAGTCATTTGACGTTCAGAATGAAGGACTTTCAATACCCGCCCTTGTTTAATTAATTATTTATTAAATCCAACAATTTTATATTTACCTACCTTGTTGAAATAAACACATGACGCTGATGAATTTCGTTAACAAGAAGCTATATATAGACAAGGGAGGTAACTTTTATTAGCTCACCTGAGCCGAAGGCTCAAGTGAGCTTTTCTGATCACATTATGTCCGGCGTCCGTCTGTCCGTCTGTCTGTCCGTCTGTCTGTCTGTCTGTCTGTAAACTTTTCACATTTTCGACTTCTTCTCAAGAACCACTGGGCCAATTTCAACCAAACTTGCCACAAAGCATCCTTGGGTGAAGGGGAATTTAAATTGTTAAAATGAAGGGACATATCCCCTCACAAGGGGAGATAATCAAGAAAAGACAAAAATAGGGTGGGGTCATTAAAAAATCTTCTTCTCAAGAAACACTGGGCCAGTAAAGCTGAAACTTATATGGAAGCATCCTGGGGTAGTGTAGATTCTAAATTGTTCAAATCATGACCCCCGGGGGAAGGGCGGGGCCACAATGGGGAATCAAAGTTTTACATAGAAATATATAGGAAAAATCTTTGAAAATCTTCTTCTCAAGAACCACTGGGCCAGTAAAGCTGAAACTTATGTGGAAGCATCCTGTTATAATGTAGATTCTAAATTGTTCAAATAATGACCCCCGGGGGAAGGGCGGGGCCACAATGGGGAATCAAAGTTTTATTTAGAAATATATAGGAAAAAATCTTCTTTTCAAGAACCACTCGGCCAGATAAACTGAAACTTATGTGGAAGCATAATGGTATAATCTAGATTCTAAATTGTTCAAATAATGACCCCCGGGGGAAGGGCGGGGCCACGATGGGGAATCAAAGTTTTACATAGAAATATATATAGGAAAAATCTATGAAAATCTTCTTCTCAAGAACCACTGGGCCAGACAAGCTGAAACTTATGTGGAAGCATCCTGGCATATTGTAGATTCTAAATTGTTCAAATAATGACCCCGGGGGAAGGGCGGGCCACAATGGGGAATCAAAGTTTTACATAGAAATATATGGGAAAAATCTTTGAAAATCTTCTTCTCAAGAACCACTGGGCCAGAAAAGCTGAAACTTATGTGGAAGCATCCTGTTATAATGTAGATTCTAAATTGATTAAATCATGACCCCCGGGGGAAGGGCGGAGCCACAATGGGGTATTAAAGTTTTACATAGAAATATATGGGAAAAATCTTTGAAAATCTTCTTCTCAAGAACTACTGGGCCAGAAAAGCTTAAACTTATGTGGAAGCATTCTGGGGTAGTGAAAATTCTAAATTATAGGAATCATGACCCCCGAGGGAAGGGCGGGGCCATTATAGGGAATCAAAGTTTTACATAGAAATATATGGGAAAAATCTTTGAAAATCTTCTTCTCAGGAACCACTGGGCCAAAAAAGCTGAAACATATGTGACCATGGAAGGATCATAGGGTAGTGTAGATTTCAGGGTGGGGATGCATTATGTTTAACAAGGGGGGAATCTGGTAAAGAACAGAATGGTCAAAGCTTCTCAGGTGAGCGATGTGGCCCATGGGCCTCTTGTTACACATTAATTCCGCGAATTCAAGAAACCGCGATCGTGTCCGATGAAAGAAAAATGCGAAAATTACAACCCGTGAAATTAATCCCCTATACAGTACTGTTCTTGTTTTGTTTTTATCATATTTTATTGTATAATTCATACAAAGGGATTGGTAACATGTTCTTACAACTTAGAAAAACCTTTCCCTACTGTTCTAAAGTTGTTCTACAAAAACAGATACTAAATGTACTGATCTTATTTTGACAGATTTCCCAGAATGTGCTGTAACTGTAAATGATGAAGAAAATGAAGAAATTGATAATCTACAGGTTTCTGAATAACTTTTCTAATATACAAGGATAATATTTATATTAAAGAATTTTCAAAATGAGACTATAACTACATATCCTTAGATATAAGAGAAAAATATATTTAGGAAATAGGGAAAAATAAAATAGTTTGTTGTTAAATTTGAAAGTTAATAATGATTAATATACTCCCCGTCAATGAAAACGCAACACCCTAATTTTAGGTTTAAATTATTTACAGGATATAACTATGAACCAAAAAAGTTCGGACATCTTTAACTTCGCCAAATCAGTTTTTTTTTTACGGGTGATTGCTTTTCATATCATTACCGGAAGTTGAATTTTAGCCCTCTTAACAGAAATCAAATATTAGCAATTTTGATAAAATTTTTGACAATATTTTGGTTTTTAAGGTTTTGTACCTGTTTATCATAAGTATTGTACTCAAATGCCGGGAAAAAATATTTCTTTCTTTTCCAGATGTAATTTCCTGTATTTCTTCAAAATTACCAAAAGCACGCATTTCATTGCTAATGCTGGAAATTCTCCAAATAAAGAAAAAGGAGAGGTACAGATGCAAATATACGCTACATAAAGACATTTTGGGCTCATGTGTTTCAAAAGCATGAATGACAGTTCATTGACCGGAAGTTTAAGGGTTATTACACTGCGCCAAGTTAGAGAAAATTCGACCTCAGTGTCTGAACAACAGACAATTAAAAATGCTCAAGAATATTTATTTCGCTCAGATAAAGACATTGATAAACCTTATTGCAAGGTAGAAATCGGACTGCGTACACTGTATGTTGCACATGGCAGACTAGCATGTTTTGATTAAATGGTCGGAAGGGGGGTGTTTTATTTAAATGTTATTTGTTAAGAGGGCTAAAAAATCAACTTTCGGTAATGGAATGAAAAACATTCAACCATTAAATAACTGATTTGGCAAAGTAAAAGATGTCCTAACTTGTTTGGTACATAGTTATATCCCGTATATAATTTTTCACCCTAAAAATAGAGTGTTGCGTTTTCATTGACGGGGAGTATATTTGTTCAATCATGGCCTATGAGGATACTAGAAATAGAATGGAATCACAAAAGGTCTCCAATGTTAAACACTCAATTTATATTATTAGCTCATTCACAGCTTCTCTATTTTGAAGAAGTAGAAAAGATTGATAGAAACATACACTAAAAATTCTAGGAAAATTATGACCTTCTAATGTTCTGTATATTATGTTGAAAAGTATAAAGAATAATTTATGTCATTTACTCATTTTTGACAGGTTCCAGATCCAGATGACGTATTTTAAAGTGTAGCTTTGGAAAAGAAGAGGTTATCCCAACTATACAGGTTTATATAAGTTTTAGCTTACCTAAGCCGAAGGCTCAAGTGAGTTTTTCGATCAAAATTTGTCCAATATTTGTCTTCGTTGTAAGCGTCCTTGTCAATTTTTCTCAATTTCATATTCTCTTCTGAAACCACTTGACAAACTACAAACAAACTACAAACAAACCTGGCACAAAGTATCCTTGGGTGAAGGGGAGTCAAGTTCAATTGAAGGGCTACACTATCTTTCAAGAGGAGATAATTACAAAAAAAATTACAAATTAGTGAAAAATTAATGGCATCTCTTAATATTTTTCTTCGGAGGAACTACTGGGCCAGGAAAGATAAAACATATGTGGAATCATCCTTAGGTAGCGTAGATTTATTCAAATCATGAGCCCTAAGGGAAGGATGGGGCCAGAATGGACAAACAAAGTTTTGCATAGGAGTATATAGGGAAAAAAGTCTTCTTCTCAAGAATAGCAAATCCCTGAGGAGTTTTCTTTATGTAAATATCCTCTGGTAGGGTAGTTATAAATTTGTTTCAACCATAAAGAGGTTTAAAATTAAAAATACATTCAAGGTAATGCCTAAGATATTCACATGTAGATAAGCAATAGATAATGCAAACTTATAGATCATACATGGAAAGTATATTCTATGAACACAGAATTTTTTTCCATTATTAGCTCACCTGAGCTGAAAGCTCAAGTGAGCTTTTCTGATCATATTCTGTTTGTAGTCCGTCTGTAAACTTTTCACATTTTCAACTTCTTCTCAAGAACCACTGGGCCAATTTTAACCAAACTTGGTACAAGTCATCAATATGTGATGGGGAGTTAAAATTGTTCAAAAAAAATGGCCAAGTTCCCTCCTAAGGGGAGATAATCAAGAAAAGACAAAAATAGGTTGGGGTCATTAAAAAATCTTCTTCTCAAGAACCACTGGACCAGAATCAAGACCCCGGGGGTAGGGAGTGGTCACAATAGGGAATTCCAGTTTTACATAGAAATATATAGGAAAATTCTTTGAAAATCTTCTTCTCAAGAACCCATAAGCCAGATTAGCTGAAACGTACATGGAAGCATCCAGGGGTAGTGTAGATTCCAAATTACTAAAATCATGACCCCAAGGGGTAGGGCAGGGTCACAATGGGGAATCCCAGTTTTACATAGAAATATATAGGACAAATCTTTGAAAATCTTCTTCTCAAGAGCCGCTGGGCCATTAAAGGTGACACTTATGTGGAAGCATCCTGGGGTTGTGTAGATTCCAAATTATTAAAATCATAACCCCCAGGGGTAGGGCGGGGCCACAATAGGGAATACCATTTTTATATAGAAATATATAGGAAAAATCTTCTTCTCAAGAACCACTGGGCCAGAAAAGCTGAAACTTATGTGGATGCATCCTTGAGTAGTGTAGATTCAAAATTATTAAAATCAAGATGGGGTGGTGGTGGTGGGAGGGGGGGTAGGTGGGCACAATAGATATATAAGAAGAGAGGAATTCTGGTAAAGATTGATTGATTGATTGTATACTGTTTAACGTCCCTCTCCAGAATATTTCACTGATATGGAGACGTCACCATTGCCGGTGAAGGGCTGCTAATTTAGGCCTATGCTCGGCACTCAGGGCCATAGAGCAGGGAGGGATCTTTATCATGCCACACCTGCTGTGACATGGGGCCTCGGTTTATACGATCTCATCCGAAGGACCGCCCCATTTAGTCGCCTTTTACGACAATCAAGGGGGTACTGAGAACCTATTCTAACCCGGATCCCCACGGGGTAATTCTGGTAAAGAACTGCATCACCAAAGTAATCAGGTGAGCGATGTGGCCCATGGGCCTCTTGTTGTTTTCATTTGAACTCAAAGTTTTGATAATTTTACGGCTAATCATATCATTACATGTGTATTTTATAGAAAATTCAGGTATTAAAAAATAACTACCACATCTACTTTATGACCAATAAAATGGTTTAAAAGAGCATACATGAATAAACATGATAAATAAATGCAAGTAAGTTAATGTTCTGAATTTCTTTTGACAGATTTTGATAAGGTGATATGCAGTTGTTAAGAAAAAGATGAAGAAATCAACTTCTTACAGGTTAGAAAAAAATCATCTATACCCTCCATTCTATAACATGAATATTCTGGATGCTTATTTGAAAAGGGCTGAAATCAAACGGTCATTTAAGAAAAAAAAAACGTCATTTGATTTTTAGGTCAAGTGAATCTTAAATTAAGTTGACTTATTGCTATCATTTCTAGTCTTTTGTTTGTTGTGCCCTGTATGTAAGAAATTTTCCAGGGGGGGGGGTCCAACCCAGTCTGAAGAAAACCTCAGAAATTTCTTCACAAGCAAAAAAAAAAAAACTCTTTTACCAAATCTACGACTTTCCAAGGTCAGTTTTAGTTGGTATAGTACTCTGCAGTTCTAAGTAGATGGACCCCCTGCACCCTGTGGATACACACATACTCACTGTAGATCAAACCTATCTTTAATGTGTGTGTGGCACATCATCACAAAAATCTACATTTAATACTGCACAAAATTGTCACATGCATTGTATGAATTAATATATATGAAGGAAATCAAATTTTATTGTGATTTAAGATGATATTCTATTTTGTAAATTGTATAAACATGAAATAGTGGGTATGTTTTCATATAACAATCTGCATGATGTATAAGAATTCAAATCTTCAGTATTTTAACATAAATTCATTGTGGAATTTAATCTGTCAATATTTTTTTTAGATAAACATCCATTATGAGTACCTGGACCCTTCTCTACACAGAGACAATTAAAGAATTCAGAAGCCAGTGTTAAGGTTTTTATATATTTATGTTAATTTGATTGTGAACAGAGACAAGTTATTGATCTAGATTTAATTATAAGAAGTATATTAAGATAAAATGTTGATCTAAAACATTTTTAAAATGTTAACAGAGAGACGTGTTACTGATGAAGATAATTCTGTTACAATGTTGTCATTTACAGAGATCTCTCCCTGACTGAAGAAATCCACACGGGATTCTGTTATAAAACCTCAGGATAAAGAAATAGATGTCTGCTGTAAATAATGTATAGATTAGTGTACCAGAAATCTGTCAGAGTGAGAGGTGTTAGTCGGTGTCTTCACATTTCCCGTGTTACATCAGACCGGGTCTGGATCAGTGATGGTAGGAATCTTATACTGACAAACACTAAAGGTGAAGAACTAGATCACATGACAGATAGAGGTAGTGATGATGGAGGACACACTGTGGATTCTAATGGTGATCTAATTTATATAGACAGTGAATTAAACATCAATAGACTGTCTACAGAGAACAAAGAAAAGACTACGATAATAAAGTACAACAGCACAGCACCATGGAGACCACGGAGTGTCTACAGCTCCCCCTCCACTGGAGACCTGCTGGTCGGGATGTATAATACTGATACAGGGAGACAAGGCAAGATAGTGCGGTATAACTCCACAGGAGAAAACATCCAGACCATACCGAACAACAACAAAACAGGTCAGGGACTGTATAGAGGACCTGCCTACATCACAGAGAACCGCAATGGAGATGTTATTGTGTCTGACTCTATCCGTCGTGCTTTAGTGGTGACAGATCGTGATGGTAATTACCGGTTCTCCTACAGACGTCCTCCATCAGGATCAGGACTATGGCCACGTGGAATCTGTACTGACGCGCTGTCACACATCCTGGTGTGTGATGATTACACCCACTCAGTATGGATGTTAGATAGTGAGGGTCACTATCTGACAGAGATACTGATATCACAACACGGGATAGGCGGACCACACGGCCTGAGTTATGATGAGGACACCCACCTACTGTGGGTAGGGACAGACTGGGAAAACACAGTCCACCTATACAGAGTGGTAGATACAGACTCTCTGACTGGTAAGTAACATTGTAGTCTGTTTTATTGTATTGTATAACTATAATAACAATATAAAATAACCGCATTACAATAGAGAGGTCATTTAAGACTAACTTTACATGTAGTGTTTATTTACAAATGTTATAGTTTGATCAGAAATGATTGTTCATTGTGTAAACAACAAATATAAGCTGTTAAAGATGAAGTTTAAGACTACAAATATAATAAATAGATTAAAAAGAAATAATAGATTTACATCTAGTCTGTAATTAATTGTAAGATGTTGTGTGTAACTCTCCAATCAGTCACTGATTCATACATGTACATTGAACTCTATATACACTGAATCTTATTTCAAACTTTTCTGTAATTTTTTTTCTCAGAACCATCTTACATTCTTATGGTACATTCATAAGTCTATACATGTATTTGTTTGACAGATGAGCTTTGATTTATAGATACATGTACCATATTGTACTGTCATTGTGGTAATTTTCAACTTTTGAAATTGTGTGCTGTTTTGTTTGATAACTTAATTTAGTGTAAAGTGATCACTTTTGAGAAATAGCGGATTAAATTTTAAAATCTCTTTTTTTTTTTTACAATGTCCTATATAATGTATTCAGTTTAAGTAATTCTACATTCAGAAGAGATGACAATTTGTACTGATGTTGACAGTTTGATATACACACCATTGATATTAACACAGCTCTGTCTAGGAATGTTGTGTATTTCTGTAGCAGGTGTTCAGTAAATCTACACTGTGTACTGAGTTGACATTTTGTGTATGAGAAACTTCTAGATGAAATATGGAAATAATTGAACAGTATTCAAGATTAAGTCCATAATGAAGTTTGATTCATTTCAACTTTATGAACAAAAAAAATTTTTCTTTGACACCAAGGAATAAGCATGAATGCAACTGCATTGAATAATTTCAGTAACTTGCTAATGAAAGGGAGACAATTCAATTTTGTATTTGAAGGTAAATAAAAAAATTAAGTTACCTCCCTTTTCATTACAAGTGTAAAAAGAATTCTTGCTAAAACATATCTAGCCTGTTGCTTTGTTTCAATTTAGCTGGTCCATACAATAAAAATAAAAAAATAATCTTATTATAACTGCCTGTTAAGTGTAAGTGCATGATGTGATGAAGAAGGAAATACTGAAATATTTATCATTAGATTTATTCTGTCTATTTTTAACCATTTATATCCCAATTAAATGAATTTAAAACACTTGAAACCCTTGATTAGCTGATAATACACTGAAAATGTTCCATTTTTACCATGTTACAAGCATTGAATGAAGGTCACTGACAGAAATATGTAGGGTTAATTTCTTTGGTTTACATGGTCACTGAACTAAGTGTTGAGGCTTAGGGAAGGGGGGGGGGGTAATATATGGCTGTACTATTTCAAGT
This sequence comes from Saccostrea cuccullata, assembly GCF_032062105.1. NCBI lineage: Eukaryota > Metazoa > Mollusca > Bivalvia > Ostreida > Ostreidae > Saccostrea > Saccostrea cuccullata. The sequence goes on along the minus strand of NW_026931168.1, from coordinate 29,899 downwards.
TAAATCAATAATTTTACATTATAGCAAAGTTAGATGACTCGTATGACTTCTTTTAATTAATCTATGAGAAAATTGTTGGATTGTTTTTATTTTCAATATACATCCACCCACATATATGTAGGTATGTCACGTGTTGTGCTTTTTTTAGCTCACCTGAGCCGAAGGCTCAAGTGAGCTTTTCTGATCACATTTTGTCCGTCGTCCGTCCGTCCGTCCGTCCGTCCGTCCGTCTGTCCGTCTGTCCGTCTGTAAACTTTTCACATTTTCGACTTCTTCTCAAGAACCACTGGGCCAATTTTGACCAAACTTGATACAAAGCATCCTTGGGTAAAGGGGAATTTAAATTGTTAAAATGAAGGGACATATATCCTCGCAAGGGGAGATAATCAAGAAAAGACAAAAATAGGGTGGGGTTATTAAAAAATCTTCTTCTCAAGAACCACTGGGCCAGAAAAGCTGAAACTTATGTGGAAGCATCCTGGGGTAGTGTAGATTTTAAATTGTTCAAATCATGACCCCCGGGGGAAGGGCGGGGCCACAATGGGGAATCAAAGTTTTATATAGAAATATATAGGAAAAATCTTTGAAAATCTTCTTCTCAAGAACCACTGGGCCAGAAAAGCTGAAACTTATATGGAAGCATCCTGGTATAAAGTAGATTCTAAATTGTTCAAATCATGACCCCCGGGGGAAGGGCGGGGCCACAATGGGGAATCAAAGTTTTATATAGAAATATATAGGAAAAATCTTTGAAAATCTTCTTAAAACACATTTTATAAGTGTTTAAAAATTGCATAACTCAAGAACCACTGGGCCAGAAAAGCTGAAACTTATATGGAAGCATCCTGGTATAGTGTAGATTCTAAATTGTTCAAATCATGACCCCCGGGGGAAGGGCGGGGCCACAATGGGGAATCAAAGTTTTACATAGAAATATATAGGAAAAATCTTTGAAAATCTTCTTCTCAAGAACCACTGGGCCAGAAAAGCTGAAACTTATGTGGAAGCATCCTGGTATAATGTAAATTCTAAATTATTCAAATCATGACCCCCGGGGGATGGGTGGGGCCACAATGGGGAATCAAAGTTTTATATAGAAATATATAGGAAAAATCTTTGAAAATCTTCTTTTCAAGAACCACTGGGCCAGAAAAGCTGAAACTTACGTGGAAGCATCCTGGTATAATGTAGATTCTAAATTGTTCAAATAATGACACCCGGGGGAAGGGCAGGGCCACAATGGGGAATCAAGGTTTTATATAGAAATATATAGGAAAAATCTTTGAAAATCTTCTTTTCAAGAACCACTGGGCCAGAAAATGTGAAGCTTATGTGGAAGCATTCTGGGGTAGTGTAAATTCTAAATTGTAGGAATCATGACCCCCGGGGGAAGGGCGGGGCCATTATAGGGAATCAAAGTTTTACATAGAAATATATAGGAAAAATCTTTGAAAATCTTCTTCTCAGGAACCACTGGGCCAAAAATGCTGAAACATATGTGTCCATGGAAGGATCATGGGGTAGTGTAGATTTCAAAATGTCTAAATTATGATCAGTGGGGTAGGGTGGGGATGCATTATGTATAACAAGGGTGAAATCTGGTAAAGAACAGAATGGTCAAAGCTTCTCAGGTGAGCGATGTGGCCCATGTGCCTCTTGTTTATGGGGGTCAGGGTTTGTAGAGTATGTCTTACTCAGTGAATTTTCAGTGGAGTTTCAGAGACCCTCATAAACAACATATATTTTTAAATAGAAATAATTTTGGAGGATGCATTAAATTTATCATTGCTGTCAGTTTTCAAAGAAATTTAATCCAAAAATGATATTTTTATATTGTTATAATATATCTTATGACAATATTTGAAACAAGAAATTCCCAAACATAATCATTTTAGATCATAATCAACAATGTTTTATCAACACAAAATTTTCTCGCTTGTATATCTTGGCATAATTATAATCACATATAGTTTTTCTAATGAATGTACATATCTAGATTTGTTTCGAAAATTGTCTAGATTCGACACATTTTTACTATGCCAATATCATGAATATTGAGACTTTGTTATAAAAAAAAAGATGAGTACTAAAATGACATTGTTTTGTGAAGTTTAATCAAGATTGATTAACTATTTACAATATAAAACTTTTTATTTTTAACAGGACTTCCTCTGGAGGACATCGAATGTAGTAAACATCCCAGAATTCCCCTGGACCAGTTCTGTACCCCGTGTGGTGTTCCCTTGTGTGTGGAGTGTACCAGATCTGAGGATCACAGCAGACATGACCTTAGAAGTATAGAGACATTGTTTGACAACATTCACAGGATGGAGGGTAAGAGTTTGAACCTTTTTTAAAATTTTCAAACGAAATTATCATTCCACTTTGATTATCACATAAATATTAACTACAATTACCTTTTATGATCTGAGCCAAATACCAAATAGATAATTTTCGGATCAAAGTTTCTAGACTGCCTTGTTAAATGCCTGTAGGTTTGTCTTTAACCAAATATACGGAGTTATATAAAATAAAGAATCACCTTGTCTATTTATCTGTCAAGCTGTCCATTTGTTTGTTTGTGAAAGATATGCCCAGACCAAAACTTCATGATTGGAAAACACTGAAAGTATGTACAGCACACAATGATTATGTGTGTTGAACGTCACGCAAGGTCACTTTAGTGAGTTCAAGGCCAGGCGTGGATCCAGAATTTTTATACCCCACGCAACTAGTTGCGTGAGGTATAATGTTTTTGACCCGTCCATCAGTCAGTCTGTCAGTCAGTCCTTTTTTTTGTCAGCGCAACTCCTCATAAACCCCTGCACAGAATTTCGTCAAACTTTGCAGGTATTTAGGACACAATGTGTAGATGTGCATATTATCAGGAAATTTCAATTCCATTATTTTTTCGGGGAATTTCCGCACTTTTTAACTTAGGCATTTGGCCATACCTTTAATATAGAGATGAACAGTTTGTCAGCGCAACTCCTCATAAACCGCAGTACAGAATTTCGTCAAACTTTGCAGATATTTAGGACACAATATGTTGATGTGCAAATTACCAGGAAATTCCGATTCCTTTATTTTTCTGGGAATTTGGCCTTTACAACTTAGATTTTTGGCCATACCTTGAATATACAGATGAACATTTTGTCAGTGCGACCCCTCATAAACCGCTGCACAGAATTTTGTCAAACTTGGCAGATATTTAGGACACTATGTATAGATGTGCATTTTACCAGGAAATTCTGAATCCTTTATTTTTCTGGGAATTTCGGCACTTTACAACTTAGATTTTCGGGGATAGCTTGAATATAGTGATGAACAGTTTGTCAGCGCAACTCCTCATAAACCGCAGCACAGAATTTCAACAAACTTTGCAGATATTTAGGACACAATGTGTAGATGTACATATTACCGGGAAATTCGGATTCTTTCATTTTTTCCGGGATTTTCAGCACTTTGAGTTTTGGGGGAGCGTGGGGTATGTGAGCTTGCTCACTTTTTCTTTCATTTTTCCAGGAGGGGGGAGGGGGGGGTCCATCCCAGCCCAAAAACAATCCAACCCAGAAATTTCTCGACAAGCAAAAAAAAAAAAATAATGAAAAGAAAACAAACAAAAATAAAGTTACTGTAAACTCGCCAAATCTAAAAAAAAATATTTCATAGGGGAGAGGGAGGGGGTGGGGGCACGACTTCTAATGCTTCAAACCTTTGACTTTTCATATCAATTTAACACACATTCGCAATTACTTGGGGGACTGCGTCTGCGTTTTCCATGGAGGGTCCAAGGTAACTTTTTGGTTGCTTTAGTATATAAATTTAATAACCTTGCAAATTCCTTGTGTGTGTGTGCGCCCCTTCCCTAGATCTGTGCATGAAGGCCACAAACCACCAAATTCTTGAATGGACTGTATTTTACATTTAAAGTTATGATAAAGGACCTTCACTAATAAACTTACACAATTGTACATGTAATGGTAATGTATGGAATTTTTGTACAGAGGCTAAATGATTCGGGTTTCCTATACTAATACACATAAAAAAATTAATGCCATCTAGTGGTGGAAATTAATGACTTGTTCAATCAATCAACAAGTGGAAAAGCAACCTCAAATGTGTTGCATGGGTCTCCATGACACCCCCCCCCCTTTTTCAAAAACATTTTAATCAATGTAAGAAGATCTGTAATCTGTATTATGCAGATATAAATAGGAAACTTACTCAAATTTGTTTTAAATTTTTAGCAGCTGGTGATGTAAATACATTCAGTATGTATTTCTGAGTTTTTACATTATAATACATTTCTTGTTTATTTTGTAGGTGGAGATACACTATTGATGTGCCTTCTTCTTTCCAATTCTTACAAAATAAACATGAAAGAAGTAAACTGGATGACCAAATATAATGCTGTTGCCAAAAGTTTTCATTCCAAAGAAATCACAAAGCCATTAGCTATTGCAGATATACAAAAATACAAGCCAATTCTGAAACTCAATGAATTAGAGATCAGCTTCTCGGCTGTGATCTTCAAAGACTTAAGTTATCTGAAATTTACAAAGAATCCGACGTTTACTGATATTTTCTTGAGTAGGGCAGAAAAAGAAAACATTGCCGAGTACTGTAGATCCTGGAATTATCGGAGAGGAGAGGATGAAGTTTGCTGTTGGTTGCTGCCAGAAAAAAATGAGGAGTTTTTAGAAAGACTTGGAGAAGATATTTTCACACACCCAACGATGACGGACCAGTCATTCCATGAAGCCGTATTTAGGAAACGTAAGTTAATTTTCAGCTCACCTGAACTAGTTACTTTGATAAAATTAAAGAAAAGAAATTTTTGGGTAATGAATTACAAGTATTTGTCCGTGATTTCATCTATAACTAAGCTTTCAGATATTTTTTTTCTTTTAACCCTTTAATGTGGTAAATTAAAAATAAAGGACTTGGCTCACCTGAGCCATTCAAGCAGCTGAGCTTTTCATTGAAGAATGGACTGTGGTAAGAGTCCTTTTGTCGTCAATAGACTCTACGCATTGGATCTCCTTTTTAGCTCACCTGAGCCGAAGGCTCAAGTGAGCTTTTGTGATCAAAATTTGTCCGTTGTCTGTCGTCATCGTTGGCTCGTTGTCGTTTTTCTCTTTTCACATTTTCATCTTCTTCTCAAGAACCACTGGACCAATTTCAAACAAACTTGCTACAAAGTATCCTTGGGTAAAGGGGATTAAAGTTTGCTCAATTGAAGGGCCATGGGGAGATAATTATGAAATAGTGAAAAATTAATGGCATTAAAAAAAAAATTCCCAAGAACCACTGGACCAGGAAAGATGAAAATTTTGTGGAATCATCCTCAGGTAGTGGAGATTTAAGTTTGTTCAAATCATGACCCCTAGGGCAAGTGTGGGGCCACAATGGCCGCTTAAATTTTTACAAATATATAGGAAAAATCTTTAAAAATCTTCTTCTCAAGAACTATTGGGACAGGAAAGATGAAACTCATGTTGAATTATCCTCAGGTTGTGTACATTCAAATTTGTTAAATCATGACCCCTGGCGGTAGGATGGTGCCCATTGGGCTATGAAATTTTTACATAGGAATATGTAGGAAAAATCTTTAATAATCTTCTAAAGACCCATAGGGACAGGAAAGATGAAACTAATGTTGAATTATCCTCAGGTAGTGTACATTCAAGCTTGTTAAATCATGACTCCCCTGGGGAAGAGTGAGGCCACAATGGCTGATCAAAGTTTTACATAGGAATATATAGAGAAAACAAATTCTTTTCAAGTACTGCAAAGCTATGATTAGTGCTGTTTATATAAAAACAGGTACAATGTACTTTAGATTCTAGTTTGTTCAAATCATAACCCCCAGGGATAGGATGGGGCTACAACGAGGGATCCAAGTTTTACATTAAAATATATTCAATTCAAAAAATCTTTTTCTAAAGAATAACAAAGCCCTGATTATTGATATTTACATGGAAGCATCCTCATGTAGTGTAGAATGAAATTTGTTCAAATTACAATTCCCAAGGCTAGGGAAGGGTTACAATGGTGAATCATCATTTTACAAACTTTTACATCGGAGAATAAAGGGGAAAAATCTCAGTAACAGAAAAGCTATGTTAAGTCATATTTACATGGAAGCATCCTCATGTAGTGTAGAATTAAGTTTGTTCAAATTATAATTCCCAAGGCTAGGGAAGGGTTTCAATGGTGAATCATCATTTTACAAACTTTTACATCGGAGAATAAAGGGGAAAAATCTCAGTAACAGAAAAGCTTTGTTAAGTCATTTTTACATGAAAGCATCCTCTTGTAGTGTAGAATTAAATTTGTTCAAATTATAATCCCCAAGGCTAGGGAAGGGTTTCAATGGTGAATCATCATTTTACAAACTTTTACATCGGAGAATAAAGGGGAAAAATCTCAATAGCAGAAAAGCTATGTTAAGTCATATTGACATGTAAGCATCCTCATGTATTGAAGATTTAGATTTGTTCAAATCATGAGTACCCTTTTGGGTATAGGCATTGGAACGGGAGTGTGTGGCCAGGACGGGGAGGGGGTTGGGGGTTAGTAATTTTTTTGCAAATGTATACATAATAGAGGTATTGAAAGTTTACCTTTGTAGCTCACCTGAGCTGAAAGCTCAAGTGAGCTTTTCTGATCACATTTTGTCCGGCGTCCGTCTGTCTGTCTAGCTGTCCGTCTGTCCGTCTGTCTGTAAACTTTTCACATTTTCGACTTCTTCTCAAGAACCGCTGGGCCAATTTCAACCAAACTTGCCACAAAGTATCCTTGGGTAAAGGGAATTCAGGTTTGTTCAAATGAAGGGCCACGCCCTCATTCAAGGGGAGATAATTGGGAATTAAAGAAAATTTGGTGGCATATTTAAAAAATCTTCTTCTCAAGAACCACTGTGCCAGGAAAGATGAAACTTATGGGGAAACATCCTCAGGTAGTGTAGATTCAAGTTTGTTCAAATCATGACCCCTGGGGGTAGGGCGAGGCCAAAATGGCCGACCAAAGTTTTATATAGAAATATATAGGAAAAATTCTTTAAAAAATCTTCTTCTCAAGAATGACAAAGCCATAATTCATCATATTTATATGGAAGCATGCTCAGGTAGTGTAGATTCAAGTTTGTTCAAATCATGACCCCCGGGGGTAGGGCGAGGCCAAAATGGCCGACCAAAGTTTTATATAGAAATATATAGGAAAAATTCTTTAAAAATCTTCTTCTTAAGAATGACAAAGCCATAATTCATCATATTTATATGGAAGCATGCTCAGGTAGTGTAGATTCAAGTTTGATCAAATCATGACCCCCGGGGGTAGGGCGGGGCCAAAATGGCCGACCAAAGTTTAACATAGAAATATACTAGTATAGGAAAATTCTTTAAAAATCTTCTTCTCAAGAATGACAAAGCCATAATTCATCATATTTATATGGAAGCATGCTCAGGTAGTGTAGATTCAAGTTTGTTCAAATCATGACCCCCGGGGGTAGAAATATATAGGAAAATTCTTTAAAAATCTTCTTCTCAAGAATGACAAAGCCATAATTCATCATATTTATATGGAAGCCTCAAGTGTAATTCAAGTTTGTTCCCTGACCCCCGGGGGTACCAAAGTTTTACATAGAAATATATAGGAAAATTCTTTAAAAATCTTCTTCTTAAGAACCACTGGTATTGGAAACATGAAACTCATGTGGAATCATCCTCAGGTAGTGTAGATTCAAGTTTGATCAAATCATGACCCCCAGGGGTAGGGCGGGGCCAAAATGGCCGACCAAGTTTTTATATAGAAATATATAGGAAAATTCTTTAAAAATCTTCTTCTCAAGAATGACAAAGCCACAATTCATCATATTTATATGGAAGCATGCTCAGGTAGTTTAGATTCAAGTTTGTTCAAATCCTGACCCCCGGGGGTAGGGCGGGGCCAAAATGGCCGACCAAAGTTTAACATAGAAATATATTGGGAAATTCTTTAAACATAATCTTCTCAAAAATGTTAAAGCCATAATTCATCATATTTATATGGAAGCATGCTCAAGTAGTGTAGATTCAATTTTTTTCAAATCATGACCCCCAGGGGTAGGGCAGGGCCAAAATGGCCGACCAAAGTTTTTAATGATATATATAGGAAAATTCTTTAACAATCATTTTCTAAAAAATAGCAAATCCATGATTGGTCATGGGACTACTTTTGGATTTAAACTTTACAATACAAAGCTATTTTGTACTTTTTCCTACTCTTAGTGCTCAGGTGAGCGATGTGGCCCATGGGCCTCTTGTTTGTTGGTTTAGCCCCTCCCCCGTTCAATTAGTCAGTCCACTTTCAATTTGCTTCCGACAATCATGCTTTTTTTTGGGGGGGGGGGGGGGGGGGGAGGGAAACAATGGGGAGTCAAATTCAAATTATTACAAAGTAATGTATATACAAACAAAATGTTTAAAAAAAAATTATAAAACTCCTTTTCTCAAGAATTTCTCAAGAAGTTACATGTATATGCAGAATTGATATGGACGTGTAATGGTTTGGGCCATGGTGGTGAATTGCAGGTGAAATTCCAGCCAAAACTAAGAACTTGGTTGTGTCTCCGAGGGCGAAGATCTTTAAAGAGGGAGGAATGTAATGGTTTGGACCGTGGATACCGGCTTTGATAGCTCAGTTGGTAGAGCACCTAGCTAGAGATGCAGGGGTCCCGGGTTTGATTCCCGGTCCAGCCATACATTTTCTCCTTTCCTGTTACAGAGGCATTCCCAAGTAGTATTAGAATTCAAGCCCCCTCCCCCCACCCCCTCAGTAAACTTTTCAATTCTGAGTTGATTTGTGCTTTTTTTCTAGCCGATATGCTCAGGTGAGCGATGAGGCCCCTGGGCGATATTTCGATATTTCTTCATACGAGGGTTGTCCCAAAAAGTCGTAGACAGGGAAAACAGTTTTGTTTCTCTTTGCTTTATTAAATTTTTATACCCCCCGCAAACGAAGTTTAGGGGGGTATATTGGAATCACCATGTCCGTCTGTCCGTCTGTCTGTCTGTCTGTTTGTCTGTAGACGGGATTTTATCCGGACCATTACTCAGAAACTATTGGAAGGATTTGTCTGAAAATTTGTACACTTATTATTCACCATATGAAGTTGTGCACCTGATATTTTCATCTTGATTCGATTATTATTTTGAATTTTACAGGTGTTTTTTCATTTTTATTTTGTGGTTTTGTCCGGACCGTTTCTCAGAAACTATTACAAGGATTAATCTGAAAATTTGTACACTTATTATTCACCATATGAAGGTGTGCACCTGGAATTTTCAACTCTTTTTGTTTATTTTTTTGCATTTTACAGGTTTTATTTTTTATTTTAATTGACTTGTTCATTTTGGCCTCATGTATAAGGTTTGAGATATAGAATCTAGAATATCTGTTCAAAAATACTACAGCTTAAAACTACTCATAAAAACTTAAAAAAAAGAAACATCATCAAGTGTTAAAAACAGTTTTTACATTGCACAGAAGATAATGTTATTTCATTTGTCTCTTGGGAATAATGACTGGACATGCATCCAGTTAAAGATAAATTAATGAGTTTGGTGTTGGAAGTTGTTAAGGCATATCTCTTATCAAGCGTGTGTATTATCTAATCTCCAGGGAATAAGGCACAAGAATTAAAGATCTCTCTTCTCTTATTCTCTTAATTGTAATTTATTGTCTGTCAAAGCACTTCATTACTGGATGACCAGGTCTTTATTTTCAAAATGCATTTCAAATTGATATATCAAGATTAATTTGCTTTTGTATACTAGTTTTTTTTCAACATTCAGTTTGCAGAGTGACATAACACATAATTGCAATATATTTTTTTAATGCAGAAATAAAAAAAAATAAAATGAAAAAATAAAAAAAATGTTAGAATGGAATTACAATGTATTACATGTAGTATTGATGTTTCATTTGGTTGCACCTTTGTTTCATTCATTAAGAAACATGATGAGCAATTATATTTCACTGCAAATTTTTGTAAGTATATAAATTGTGAACACCTCTAGATCCATAAAGTATTTTTAAATTAGCACCTTCTCTGAAAAACCCAGCGGGGGGTATTTGTCCCTATTGGACAGTTCTAGTTTTCCTTGTCATAGCAAAGAGTAACATTTTATGATCATGCACTTCAAGTTTCATGATGATATCACAACTTATAAGAAAATTATGAAACAAGCAAATTCAAAGAATTGTGGTCCCCCGCTTTCGGTTTCTTTGTGGATGAGATGTTATTTTTTATGACATATTGTGTCTAATATGAACATCTTATCATATGTCATTAATTTAGAAATAATCATTTAAGTTGATATTTTTGGAAGGATGAAAACCCTAATCCTGACCGTTAAAAAGTTATGGTCAAAGTAAAAAAAGTTTTTTTAAAAGTAGGTCAACTCCAAGGTCAAGATCAAAAGGTCAAATTTATTTTTATTCAATGAAAGGTTTTCTCACAAGGATTACATATGTGAAGTATGAAAGCCCTAGCCCTTACTGTTCAAAAGTCATGGTCAAGGTTAAAGTTTTTTCATAAGTATGTAAATCTCCAAGGTCAAGGTCAAAAGGTCAAGGTTGTTGGTATCCAATGAAATGTCTTGCCACAAGAAATACATATGTGAGATATAAAAGTCCTAGTATCTACTGTTAAAAAGTTGTGACCTAGGTTAAAGTTTTTTAAAAGTAGTTAAAACTCTAGGGTCAAGGTCAAAGGGTCAAAGTTATTGGTATCCAATGAAAGGTCTTCTCACAAGTATTACATATGTGAAGTACGAAAGCCTTAGTCCTCACCGTTCAAAAGATATGGTCAAGGTTAAAGTTTTTTAATAAGTACGTAAATCTCCAAGGTCAAGGTCAGAAGGTCAAGGTTGTTGTTATCCAATGAAAGGTCTTGCCACAAACAATATATATGTGTCTGAAATATGAAAGCCCTAGTACCTACTATTCAAAAGTTATGGCTTAAGTAAAAGTTTGGAATTTTTGTGTAAAAGTGGGTCAAACTCCAAGGTCAAGGTCAAAAGGTCAAATTTGGTTGTACCCAAAGAAAGGTCTTGTCATAAGGAATACACATGTGAAATATGAAAGTCATAGCTCCACTAAATCAAAAGTTATGGGCAAGGTTAAAGTTTTTGTGACGGACAGACTGACAGACTGACAGACGGACAGACTGACAGACTGACGGACAGACGAATGAGATTTAATGTCCCCTCGCTTTCGCGAAAGCAGGGGACAAAAATAAAGAAAGAATATAAGTGTACACCGGCGCACGAAAGCAAGCCTAAATTACGTCTCTTATAACGTCATGATCTATGTGTCTGCTTCACTCGCGGGTATTAACATTCAATAATTTTTTTAAGTGATAGACCACTCTTGATTAAGGGACATATTTAAATTCACTACTGTCCGTTTGTTTTTATACTTGTTTTTTTTTTAAAGCAGATTCAAATTTCAGTCGAAATTTAGTCGAAAAATCGTCTTACATTGTAGGCAGCAAAGATCGAATACAAATTGTTTGACGTCGTTCGCGGTCCAAATTGTTCCCAATTGTCTGAGTTTATCAAACAGTACTCTACTACTTACATGCCGTAATTAACTATTTTCGGAACAGAAGAAAAACTCTCATTGAATATTGTGCAATTGAAAAATAATTTCTTTATTAAAATCTGGTGTGTAATGTCACTTCTGTACTCTACTCCCCCGTCTCTTATGTATATTAACTATATCCAATACAATCTATTACATCTCCGTGCGCCGACCACGCGTTTGACGACGTCATTTTCAACATACTCAATTTCAACGATACTATGAAAATCATGACACCAAGCTTCTGTTTCTAATGATATTTATATGAAATTTTAATATAATATTAAGATTTTTATTCTGGTGTCAGTGATTTAAATTTGAGTTCAATGTATTACATAGTACTAAAGAATCTAAAGCAAATGTAGTTGTTATACGCGTAAATTATTCCGAATTTTGTCCGTGTGCCGACAGGCCTTATCAGCCTTCATATAAATCGTCCGCATATTATTAATATGAAAGATATGTATATAAAAACTCACAATTTTAAAGAATATTGACTATATTATGTCTTTGCAAAATTTGATACGTATTGGTTGCGTGTTAAAAAAATTATACACATTGTCTACGACTTTTTGGGACAACCCTCGTATGTATCGATATGCGTATCGTCCTCACAGATATCTCGATATGTCGTCCCAGGCTTAATTTTTTAACAGTAAAAGTATTCTTATTTAACCAATATAATATGCTCATCTGTTTTTTCTACTTTTAGTTTTACTGGGCATACTTATAAGGAATAAACAAATCAATGAAAATTATACATGTGCTATTTGGATCTCCATGATAGGAAAGCTATTTTTATGATTGTTTTTTGTCATGCGTTTGACTCTGTCACAGGTTTGTAATGTTAGAGTTTTGTCATTACAGTTGGAATACCAATGCAGATTATACTACGGGGAGACAAATCAGTGACGAACTTCATTGAGAATTTAAAGAAAGGGAAGACAACCATGTATCATGCCTCTGGGATGATAATAGGGTGTGCTGGTAGTGGGAAAACAACATTGTTGGAGAGACTTAAGGGGATTGACCTGGAAGAAATAAAGAAAAATATCAGGTCAACTAGAGGAGTGGATATCCACACTGATTTGTTTAATGTGACAGAAAGCATCCAAGGTATTTTTTATATTGATTGTGATTTAATGCTTTTGTATGATGGACTTCAAATAAAAAAAAGTAAATCATTTCATAAGAGTCATATTTGATCAAATGGTGAATGCTCAATATTTTGTCAAATATTTTGTTCATGTGACGGTAGAAATACTGTAAACGTATTACATTTGGCTGTGTATTCTTTTTAGCGTTTTAGAAGTGTCCGCTAATTCAAGTACAACGCTAACTATCTCGCACATATATCTATGAAGAAGAACAATTAGAAATGCGCTAAATAAAATCCACGCTAACTTGTTTAAAATCCAATTTCCGCCAAATATCGTACGCGCTAAATATAATACATTTACAGTATAATGCCCCTGAATTGTAATACTTCCTGAATTGTAATATTTTTCGTTTCCTGTTAAAATCAAAACTTAGGAACTTCCATTATATTGGTGGTACCCATCTTGTATTTACAACTCCACCTGTACAACTCTGAACTGAATAAAGTTAAATGATACTTTTACATAATATTTACTACATACTGTCATTGCGTAGCTCATTCTTTATGTTAAGATAGGACAGATATTTGGTTTTTCAATAGTAGACTTCACCATCATACTTATATGGAAGCTGCCATGGGATATCATTTCATGAGCTCAATACTCTCAGTACCTCTAGATTTTATTTCTTGAGTTGCAGATTTATATGAAGTAGAATAAATGTCTCTTTGCATAAAGTACAGGGACAAGAAAATTAGAAGGTGTTAAATAAGCATTCATTTTCATTTGCAGCAAACTCTTCACGCCAACAGCAACACTTTAAACTTAGACTTGATAAAAAAGATATGAAGCAGAGTGTTCCTAATTACTATTCAGAGAATGCAGCTGATGATGGGGAAACGCAGGAAAAGATGAAACTAGAAGATGATGAGGGCAGTACGACTGAAGCATCAAGCAGTGGACAGATATCACATGATGATATTGATATTAATCCTACCTCATCCGATGAACCACAGGGGGCCACATCACCAGAAAATGTAGCCGAAGTTATGAAGAAAAGAAAAGATATTCTTCATAGTCCAGAATTTTCTGGAAATTTACAGATAGGTGTAGAAGATATTTCAGAAAATCCAGATAAAAGAATCACCATGACTGACTTTGCAGGACAGTGTTCATATTATGCCTCACACCAGATTTTTCTGAGTCCCCGGGCATTTTTTATTCTGGTGCTGAATATGGAGAGGAAGTTTGATGATAAGGTTGGAGAAGACGTGTGTTGTCAGGAAGGCTCTGTTTACGGAGGATGGACACACAGAGGTAGCATTTAATTTATTACATGTATGGCCCAAATCGTTTTCAAGCACCACTGCTTCAGATCAAAATTTATTGCATTGATAAATGGTATTGCCATATTAAAAAGGAAATAAGTAAATTTTCGATTTTCAGAACCTATCTGCCCCATTGAATTTTGAAACTTTAGACCTAAGAAACTTTTATCCTAAATGAGAATTATCTCCTATTTTGTTTTTCCTTCTGTGAAGCTTTACGAAGGTAATAAATTTGTTATATTACGCCCCGCCTTGTAAATAGCTTTGACATATAGAGTTCCTCATCTACGTCTGCCATTTTCTGCAATCTATCTTATTGAAAACTTTTACAGGTAAATGTTTCTTTGTTTTTCAGATTATCTAGAATTCTGGATGAAGTCCATTCATCAATATGGCAGTGATAAGGCTCCTGTCATCCTGGTTTGTACACATTGTGAGAAAAAAACAGAAAAGGTAACATACTGTTATTTATTGTGTACTCATGATCAAATATATAACTTTTTCATGGTTTTTCTGATTTGTATATATTTAATATACTGTAAGAAGTACTTTTTTCCACGTGGTATTAATTTACGCTATGTACGTGGTCACAGATTTTTCACGGAAAATTGTCCATGCATCTATATGTATAAAATAACAAATTTTGCTAATAAACTTTGAAACTGCTGCACATGAGTTGTTACTTAAGCCTGTAGGAATACACTAGGTATAATATGATGTCTGTAAACTATATTCAGATTTGACTTGCATACATGTAGTAATTATCGTAAATTTAATTAAAAGTCTATTTTCACTTTGGGTTAACAGCCTCGAAATAGCACTAAGGAAAGTAAAGTGGTGGCGGATCTAAGTAACTGGCATTTTAAAAAAGAAACGGACGAAAAGCAAGCGCTTATTTATTTCATAAAATGTCATTAATGAATTATTTAATCAAAACTTGATCCAAGTGATATAAAAGAAATAAGCTCTGATCATTGATTAAAAAACAAAGTGTGCAAATCCTTTCCGTTTATGTCCGATCTCGCTATTTGTTGAAAGTTCTAGAAAGTCAGGTGGCATCGAACCCATTTTAAAAATGAAAATCGAAGCGATTGTATATCATAAATGGACATGGAAATAAATGTAATGAAATTGGTAACACAGTGAGGTTGTGAATATATCTTAGAAAGTTGTGCAAATGTTTTATTAAAAAAATTGTCGATGAAAGGCCATGTTTATTTGTTTAGACAGAAAAAAATGGTACATACTTGATTTTTAAATATTTTAATGTGTTCTTTGATGAGTATTCTACATACAGTATTTTTAATAAAAAAAATTATATAACTTTTATGCCCGTATGTACATATGGGATGAAAACAAAACTTTTTTCAATATTTTAAAATGCTGGCAAATATATGAAAACTTAAAGTTAATTGCATACATTCATTCTCTTATCCTTGACGTAAATTTAAATAGATTATCTGAAGTATGATAAGCAATAATATACCTCAAACTATATTAAAATAAAGTTTCTAACATTTAAAGAAAAAATGCCTATGAGCACCTGTAGTACATAATGTATAAGATAGTACAACAAAGCGCGGATCCAGATTTTTTTTTTTTCTAAATGGGGGGGGGGGGGGGTCCATCCCAGTCAAAAAAATTCCATTCCAGAATTTTCTTGAGAAGCAAAGAAAACCTATTTCGTGGGGTGGGTAGGGTGTAGTGGATGACTCTCAGTGATTCTAATGACTTTCCACACCAATACCACATAGATCCGTGTTTTCGAGGAAGGCTTTGTTTAAGGAGGGGTGTCCAAGGTCACTTTTACTTGGTTTATTATGTACATAAAATAACTCTGCAAATTTTTTTTTTGGGGGGGGGTGTGCCCGGAGGACACCCTGTAGATCCGTGCAGGTACAACAGAATAAAGTTGCTTTATATCATGTAAGAAGAAGAGGCCTTTAATGAAAATGATATTTGTAGAAGTAAAGAAAAACAACAAAATATAGGGGAGTGTATTTCTAATAATCATTTATTTCTCCTCCTAAAATAATTGTGGAACTTTGAAGTATTTCGTCATGCTGTAGGCCTATTCCTGTGTAAAGTCTCTGATAGATTTTGGAAAATAGTTCTAGCTGTTAGCAGTAAAATAAAATTGATTTCCCCCACGCTTGCATGGGATTTCAGCTAGTACTTTTAAATGTAAGGCATGTAGTGACAGTCTAAGAAATCCCCATAATTTTCTTCCCGCGGATTAATCAGAAATTAAGATTTCGCAGAATTATGACCCTGTGGAAAAAAGTATGTTTACGGTAATAATAATAGGTATACATGTGTTTCATAAACTCTGGGGGAACAAACATTAACAATCATTGTATGATTATGAACATTATTTTACTATGACTAATTTGTTAGCACAAAATAAAATAAGCAATTTGTTTTCGTTAGGAAAAAGAATTGTTTTTCCGAGAAGTATGGAAGACTCTTGACATGAAGAAGAAGTCTTTGCAAAAACATATTGATGTGAAACGGCGATTTGCCGTCGGATTCCATGACAATGAAAGCCTTGAAAAACTTAAGCTGTGCATTGCTGACCTCGTGTGCAAGCTTGATCACTGGGGTGAAGAGTTTCCACAGTCATGGGCTATGTTTGAAACATTCTTTCAGGAAAAGAAAATTTGCAAAATTTTGAGTAGGGTTGAACTTCAGTCTTTTAATGAAACATTGCCAGAGGGAATAAAGCTCCATACTATTGAAGATATGGATGCCATGCTGCAGTTCTTCCACGACATCAGAGAACTTATGCACTTCAATCAACAATTCCTCAATAAAGTTATTATCCTCGATGTTCAGTGGTTTGCAGATGCCTTTAGAAATGTCATAACAGATAAAAACCATGCACAAGAAGATTTATTTAATTTTGCCTCAGAATGGGACAAATTCAATGAAACTGGAGAATTAGATGAAGCACTGCTATCTGCTATATGGAGAATGAACAACAATGGTTACCTTGAACACAAAGAGGATATCATGATGTACATGGAGAAGTTAGGACTCTTGGCTAAATTGAGCGACAAAATATGGTATGTCCCGTGTATGAACAAGATGCAATTTCCAGTAGACTGTTTTTCCTCATACCCTGCCTCCTCCATCCTTTGCTACACATTTGATGTTCTTCCTGTGGAAATTTTCCATCGCCTTGTAGCAACATGCATGCAGATTCCTAATTGGGAGATTTTTACAGATGAAGAAAGGGGATGCATTTACCAGACTGCAGCTATTCTCATGTTTCATGACCAGCACCATAACATCATGCTTGGAATGACTCAAACAGAAATTCAGGTGCAAGTGTTTGTTGTGGAGGGAGAAGTTGATGTTTCAACCTGTCACCAGATTAGAGAAAACATTGAGCATATATTACATAACCTTTCCGGCACATTCCAGAAAAACTCTGAATTTCAGGTTGCGTTCAAATGCAATTCTACTGGATTTTGTGACAGCAGAAAAAGCGCTGTCATAAGTGAATCTAAATTCATCAAAGAAATTTTTCAGTGCCCATGCTGTCCGGCAAACAAAAAGCATCGTATCATCACAGAAGATATAAAAAAATACTGGGAACAGGTAATTTTTTGAAATATAAAAAATACATCAATGCATCATTTTTCATATTGAATGATTATATGACATTGAGATCCTGTTAAATCATAGCAACATTCAATTTTAATTTATTCATAAAATGCTGCTTCCACCTATATCCATTTTAGGATCTTAATTTCCAAGAAAAAAAATTATATTTACGTTTAATTTAAAATATGATTTGTTTTATTAATTATTTTATATATGTTTCCTCTAAGACCGGATAGTAATATTAACTAAATTAGCTTGTTTCAGACAAAACCGAGTAATGCCAGCAGTTCTACGGCTTCTGGACAAGACCTTGGGGGCCGATCTAGATTTGCCAAACTTGGAATGGCAACAAATGACATATTAAATCAGTCATACAGAGATATACTAGAGATGGAGGTCCCTCCTTCACTTGTTTATCAAAAAGTGGTGGCATCGCCAAATTTTTACAAAAGATTGCGCCCTGAACAAGAACAACTGTTGATAGATGCTACACATTTGGGATATAAGAATTTTGATATTTCATTAACATACACATTGATCAGGAACATTTGTTCAACTATCCCTAAACCGACAAAAGGAAAATGGGGAGAGGAGCCTGCAACAGGAGAGGAAACTGTCGGTGATGATATCGAGAGAATTAGGTCAATCCGAAATAGTTTGACTGCACACGTGAGCTCAGCCTCCACCCCTCAGACAGAATTTAAAGACACCTGGTCAATGATGTCAGATATCTGCAAGAGATTGGAAATCTTCACGGGAAAGAAGTACTTCGATAAGCTTGAAAATATTCAAAAACTACACATAAAGGAGAAAGATGAAGATACTTTTAAAAAAATGAAAGAAATGTGGGAGAAAATCAAATTAAATATGCAAGAATTCGAATCAACATTCAAACCTGACATAGATGCTACAAATTAGGATAACCAGCCTTAGAATGCGGAGCGAAATATTGGAAACATAACATAAAAACTTAGCGGGTTACGGTGAAGCCAGTACGTGTGGATGTCCTAGAAACAACGTATGAAAGCAAAGATGCTACAAATTAGGAGTATTACTTGTAAATCGTATGACTTCGTGAAAGTGTATATCATTAAAGTACCGGTAGTCGGAATTCATTATCGAATATCAGTGATATGATATATTTGTAGGATCTGATGCGTAAACCTGTGACTCATCATCATATTGTTATCTCAATTCTGGGACCGCTGATTAAAACGAATTTATCTTTTTTACAATGAAAAAATAATGAATGGATTATATTTATCTTGTACGATATTAAGGCGAAAATTTACTTTTGAACGAGTAAGCATAGATATGATTTTGTATTTTTCAGAATACTTTTAAATATTGCATTGTACTTGAGTAAGCATAAGTTTCTTCATAGCAAACGCACTAAAACGAATACACAGCCAAATGTTTATATACATTTACAGTACTCTAATTTCATGAATGGAGATCAAAATTCAAAGAGGGAGGAACAGTAAAGTTATTCAAAATATATCAGAATGCAAAAAAAAATGTATTTTCAAAACTGTTTACTCAGTTACTGTAATATGTCAAATACACGCGTAACTGTAGAAACGTAGAACATTTTATGATGCATTAGAGTACATATGTACATTTTTTTAAATCTCACATTTTCATTTGAATGGGAATATTTCATTTGATCGACCACAAGATTTCTAAATCTAAAATGTAAACTACTGCAATATCGTAATTATAGTTTTCCTTGTAAATGTTGCATTGTCTACGCAATGTTCTTGTTATGCCCTGCCATGAGTATGGCTGGGGCATAAAGTGTTTGTCATGTCCGTCTTCCGTCTGTCCTTCTGTCACATTTTACATTGAGCTGAGTTTAAAGCTCAGTTACAAAGAAACTAACCAAGATATTTTCATCATCATGATCAAACTTCAAATGCTGATAAATAATGATGGCTATGCATCTGCATCAACATTATTTGACCTTGTCCTTTCCTTTGACCCTCAACTCACTTTTTAGTCATCTGAGTAAACTCAGGTGACTTATGGCTATCCATTGTTGTCTGTCGTTGTGCGTTGTCGGCCGTAGGCCGTGTGTAATACATTTGAACATTTTTAGCTTTTTCTCTGACACCACTGAACCTATTTCAACCACAAAGCATCTATGGGTGAATGGGAACAAAAATTGTGAATTTTATGGTCCCTGTCCCCTGGGACCTAATGGGTGGGGCCAAAACCATTAGAATAAGTGCAATCTTTAAAAATCTTCTTCTATGCATCAAGCAGTCAAACTTTTGACATGATTGTAATTAGCATTCAGTCCTCTAACAAAATTGTGATATTCATGGCCCCAGGGTCAGGGGTGCTAGTGCTAGGCTGGGGCTAAATAGACTTTTTACTATATTGAAATTGCATTATTACTTTGAAAATCTTCATCTCTGCTCCTGAGCATTTAATAAGCTAACCAAGTATACAGTTATGTTGAATAAGATTGCCTCTTTCAAAATTGTGCATTTCATGTCCCCAGGGTCAGGGTTCTGGTGTTATGGCGGGGCTTTATTGATTGTATAGTGAAAAAGCATCAATTCTTTAAAAATCTCCTCCTCAGCCCTTTGATATTAAAACAAAGTTATACGTATAAAGTTATGATAAGGAAAGATGCTTCATCCCAATTTGTGAATTTCATGGCCCCTGGGCATGGGGTCTTGTGTTAAGTTATGGCTCTATTGGTTATAAACTAAATATTGTGTAAATGCATTAATTCTTTGAAAATCTTCTTCTCTGCTCCAGGGTATTAAACAAACAAACAAAATACGTAATTATCATGGCCGACAATGCCTCTTCTAAAATTGTGAATTGAATAGCCCATGGGTGATTTTCTGGTGTTAAGCCGGGGCTCTTTGATTGTTTATGAGGTGAAAATAAATGTACATTAATTCTTTTAAAAAATCTACTCTTCTCCTGGGTATGAAATAGATTACCCATGTTATGGTTATATTGAATAAGTCTGCCTCTTCCAAAATTATGAATTTCATGACCCCTGGGTCAGGTGGTTTGGTGTTAGGGTTGGGCTCTGTTGTTTATATACTAAAAAAACATGAATTCTTTAAAACTAAAAATGAGGAAGGATGCTTCTTTCCAATTTGTGAATTTCATGACACCTGGATCAGGGAATCTCAAGTGTTAGGGCGGGCTTCTATAATGATTATACATGTATTGTTAAAACGCATGAATTCTTTTGAATTCTTTGGAAATCTTTGCCTTTGCCTCTTGGTATAATGCCAATGATCAAAGTGTATTTATTGCTGATGAAGAAAGATGCCTCTTCGAAAAATGGTCAATTTCAGGGCCCCTGCATTAGGGGTACTGCAGACACAAGGGGGGGAGGGGGGGGGGGTAAAAACGTTAGTCTGAAAATAAAGTCATACTTTAAAATCTGCTCTTTGATGTTAATCACCCATTTTTGATTAAATGAAATTGAAAAAGTTTCCAAATATTGAAATATGTGGCCCCGGGGTAAGTGGTTCCTCTGGGTTGGTGTGCACAACTGGTAATTATACATGTAAAGGGAAAATGCATTTCCACTCTTTTACTCTGATCTGCCTTTGGGTATTTAAAAGTAACCAAAATAAGCATGCTAAGTGTATAGTTACGATAAACAAGGGCGCATCTTTCAAAATTGTGAATTTTAAGGCTTTTGTTTTCGAATAGTCAAACCTAATTCAGTTGTTGGAAAGTTGATACGCTACTCAGGTGACATAAAAGGTCTGTGGACCTCTTGTCTTATTTAAGTATTTAGCTCAGTCTTTAACAAACCATTCAAGATGGTGTCTATTTAGCTCAGTATTTAGCAATCCATTCAAGATGGTGTCATCAAACTTCATATGATGCTACATGTACTTACTCCGGACAGGAAATAAAGAAAACAACGTTGTAAATGCGTTTAATGATTTTAACATGTTTAATATGACTTGAAGTTGACATGAAAATGACGATGACTAAATCCTTGACGTGGAAATCACGATGACTCTTACATTGACGTGGAAATGACGATTTACTGCAAAACATACTATAAATATAAGCTATTTCAAGCAAGTTACACATGATAAAACATCCTAGCAAATAATCATGATTACATGATATTACATATTTTAGAAAATACTTCAATACACAAAACTGTCGTCAAAATGTAAACAAAGAGGCATAACTCTTCTTTACACAAATCATGATAGAAAAACATGGCAGATAATAGCGTTATCTGCCTTACGTAATGAGTGTGCACATAGTAGTATTTATTTGATATCATGTCATCATACATAAAACAAATACACATTTTTTTTTACATGATCATATGAAAGACAAAAGTTGATAATCAAGATTTCATAAATAAATAATTTTAGTAATACATGTAATATTTTTAGAGATAAATCAAAAATTCAAGGTGACTAGAGATACCAGGATAACCCATTAAAGCTCGAGAGCTTATTTCTAATGGAGTCCTATCTTAAATAACAAATACCAATACAAAGTAATGAATTTTCCATAACTATATCACTATAATAATTTTGGCACAAGTATATTTAGCATAAACATCTAAAATTTTGTTTAAGTATGATAACATTGACATAAATAAAAAAGTAAAATATAGTCTATAGGCTAGTACTGAAACATATCATTTTCATGTTCTAAAATGCCCTTGACTTGTTTCTTAAAATTATTCTTTCCTTTTATACACTTAATAGAGGCTTACCGAGATGACAAGTATACAGTTTATACAGCTAAATGATTTACATAGAAAAACTCACCAATTAGAAGTTTCCTGCGGTGAAATAAATATCAGTAAAAAGAATAGAAAACATAGAAATTAGCAAATGGCAAACTGGAAACAATTGCAGCACCAAGCCCTGCTGCGTTCTGCCATGATAACACGGGCTCTACACAAAAAAATACTGTGCCCCAAAAACGATGACGTCACATCACACACATTACCCTTAAACGTCTAGTAACCGAAATGGCCGTAACAATACATAGTGATGAGAGCTATTCAATTGCATTTTTTTACCTTGACTCACTTTTCCTGAATAAGTAAGATATTTCATTTGCTGATACATACATGTACTAATGTTAGCAATTCAACAGCCTAATTTTTTTTACCTTGACCTTTTTGACCTTGACCTCACTTTTATAAAATTGCGTTTAAGTCAGTTTTGAAAGAAACCATTCATAGTATTTTTTTTCAACTTTAATGCTGACACATACTATTGAAAGCCTTTCAGTTGCTTCAACATTTTTTTTTTACCTTGGTCTCACTTTTTGGAAATTGGTGTCAAACTTAATATGCTGAAACCTACTGATGTAAGCAATTCAACTGCATCAATTTTTAAAACATTTCGGTCAAATTTTATGCACTAATACAAATTTTTTTGCCCAATTACTAGGAAATCCTCGAAGGGGCATTCATGTTCTATGGACATATTTTTAGTTTATTTAAGGAAGATGATCTTTCCATTATGGGTATGATCCTACGATAAACATGGCTGCATATTGCCGACTCGGCGTTAAACAATAAACAAATTTATAATGTGTAATAATAGGCCTGTTTTTTTTAAGGATATTGGCATCGTTTCTGGATTTTGTATAGATTTTTTAAAGAACTTTTGAACAGGTTTAATGGTACCAAACATGTTTAATTCAGGTCCTTTTAACCCATCAAGTCAGCCTTCCTTTAAAGATTTTGTCCAATCAATGTTTTTACAATTTTCAATGCATTTACTATGTAAAATGTTGATAAAATGGTCCTATATTATTTTTAACCATAAGTTTTTTTTTCTAAAACCCGTTTATTTCATATTTTTTATACATAAAATACATTGTTTAAACTTTCTGATGACAAACGTATACTTTTTCTCATATTGCAAATATTGAAACAAAACACAGAAATACCAACACTGTTCTTTGATTTTGAGTTACTTCCCTTAATATCTAATTTTATTCATAATGATCAAGAGACTGTCTGTTTGTTTCTATACTATGATTAACTTGATTTGAAAGGAACTGTCTATTTATCATTTTGGCAAGGAATTTATCATTTACTTTTAATGATGCCTAATTCACAAAACTATAGAATCGTTTTCATCTGGTCTACCTAGCTATCACCACTTTCAGCATAATTATGTCAGTTCTTTGCACTTCCCAGCTGTGAAAATAAAGACATCAAACAGCCAAACTTGTCAATGAAATTTATTAAGACCCTACAGTCTGAACCAAACTTTGCGACATTCAGTTCTGTTAGAAAATAAAAGCATTCATAAATGTATTATGAAATATAACAAAGAGTGTTTTGGCAGTCTTTGTACGGGTACTTGCCCTAAGGCTAGCCTCTTCAGGGGTCCATCTTAGCATTGTGATCTTGTGGTAAATGTGATCTAATTATTATTTCGCCTATGCTTTTGTCTTTGCTATAAGCTATAATTGGTTCCGATATAAATAATTCTTTGCATCTTGTGTTTGTTTGCATTTCGTTTCATTATTTTAAAATGCTTTTTTTTTATCCTTTGATTCGGGGATTATATTTTGTAACCATACCCAATTTATTGTGCAGTTTTAATTTGTTGTTACTTTTATTTAGGATATCCTGTCTGTCTGTTCCGGTTACTTTTGTGATAATAGGATCTATTTCTGTATCAGAGTACGTAGCCTCTCTTTGACAAGTGTTTCCTAAAGTCTTGTAGAATAATATTGAGAGCTGCAGTGTCATTCGTATTCCTCACATGTCTTATGCATTCACCTTTAATAAAACTTTTGAATACCGCCGGGTTGTGAGAGCTTATTTGATTCTTGAAATTTTCTTCCTTTATATACTGTTGTGTCTAAAAAGTTCACTGAATCAAAAGAGGTTTCGAAGGTAAATTTTAAGTGCGGATGACACTGATTACCGAGGTCAAAGAAATCGAGAATCTCACCATGTCTCTATGCATTTATTAGCAAATTAAAACTTTGCCATGATTGATTGGGTTATTTGGAGCATTCTAATATCAGAGAGTTATGGGGAAACAGTTGAACCCATTGAACACCTGATGATTTGTTTGGAATATTTTCCATTAAATTTAAAATAATTATTTTCGTGTATGCATTTCACAAAGAAGAGGAGATCTGAGACATCTGGATAGGGTTACTCTGAGAGGTCTTTTTCGTTATTTGTATAAGCTTCGTCAACAGCGCATAATAATTCATGGAACTCCATGTTAGTATACATACTTGTAACATCGTATGTGTTCCATAAGATTTGCGATGGTATAGGCATAAAGTTTCGATTTTATTAAAAATTAAATCAGTGGTATCCTTTATATAGGTCGATTGTTTTTAACTAACGGGATTAGAAATTGATCACACTAAGCACCAATTTTATGTGTTGGCGTATCGCATTGTGAAATTATAGATCGCCCAGGTGGTAACCGTCTGGGGCTGCAAGTGCCATTCATGAGAGAAGTTAAAAAATTATATTTGATCTTGTGTATTTTAGAGAGCAAGAACAAGTGTTCAAATTTAATGGACGACTCGTTATCATTTAGATAACGATATGTTTCAGTATCCAATGTTCCTTTAAAGGACGCCGACCTTCAGCTAGGAAGGACAACTCTTTAATTTACAAATTAATTCAAAAAGTCTTTAAATGAAGCTTGAAAATTAAATATTTTCATGCAACAATTTTCTTTATATGCCTCTATGCATGAATGATACATCTAAATATACACACTAACAGGCGTGCTTCGGGTGCTGGATTTAACGTTTATTGTTTGGATGAGGTTTTAGAGCAGCTTCATCCTAAAGTAGATATAAGCCCTTCCTGGACCAAACTTGCAAGGGTGTTACATCTTAGGATGCACACCAAAGGACTTGCTTCGGCTGCTGGATCTGACATACATTCTCCAGATAATGGACCAGGTAGACGTTATGATTCCAGATACATTACCAAGAAACGTAAGGCCTACATTAACCAGCCTTGCATGGAGTTGCATCAAAAGAGATGAAAACTTACAAATTTCTTCAGATGGTAATTTGAATAACATTTTCCTGATGGACAAAGTTTTAGATAAATCCGTTCCAAAGTAATTGCTTAGCCATGTCAGATCATAATTGCATAAATTTCGCATTTTGAATGTAAACGTCTAGATTGAAAGCTTAATGTGGGATTTTGCCTTACTTACAGACAACATTTGTTGAAGTAAGCTCTGTAATCTCTGATTACTTATGTTTCTTTATTGCGAGAGCTTTGATGTGTCCACAAGACTTAAACCTATGAATTTCTTTTTATTCTGTATGTAATATTTATAACAAAAAAAAATAATGCATATTTTATTCTTTAAAATAAATTTTAAAAAACACAACAAAACAAGCCAGATAAACATCTAGTTACACAAGCATAGACCAAGTATTGGTGACGTGTTTACAATTATTACACAAGTATAATACTGCACGAATACACACATTCATATTTAATTTCCTAGAATTGCACAAATCTCTATATCTATAACATCGGAATGTTTCTGGCTTCCACTCTCATACTTTCGGGAAGTTCCTTCTTTCTTCGTTCTCTTTCCCGCTCAATAGCTTCGTGATAATAGCCGTAATATTTCCCTCGGTCAGCTCTTTCTAGTGGAACAAAGGCGTCAGATTTCGGCCAGGAAATGTCTTGAAGATTTCGTGGGGGCATGCTGGGTAAATCCCGTGTTTATCCGAATAGGCGTCATTCGGGTATTCCAGTTTGCAACACACCTGTCTTTGTGGTAGTAACCTGAGATAAAAAGTAAATCAGTAAAATAGGTCATGACGATATTTTTGTGTAAATTAGAGAAATCAATTTTTTTCTATCACGAAAATAGTAAATCCTCCAATCTCAACCAAACACGACGATCCCGTCTTTGTGTGTGGTTTTTAGCTCACCTGAGCCGAAGGCTTCTCAAGAACTCCGTGCCATGAAAGACAAAACTTGTATGGAAACACCCTCAAATTCTGTAGACTCAGTTTTGATCAAATCATTCATATATTTTTATGAAGTAGAGATGTAAACTTCAATCCCTTGTCTAAGGAGAACATTAACAACCCTAGCATGGTTAACGGTGAGAACAATGCTAAAAAAAATTGATGAAAGATCCGATTGATTTTACGTTTCCATTTTCTATTTCCTCTAATTTCTTCCCTTACGTTTCCATTTAATTACAACCAAAAAAGAACAATGCACTTATTCAATTTTACTCCTTGCAGCTTTCTTGCTACACCACAAACATAAAATTACCAGAGGGCATGTCTCTCTGTCTCATGAAGTCCACCCATTGGTCCTCGCTCTGCATCTCCTTGGCGTCACCACTTGCCGTTGGAGAGCTACAAATTTTGTCCTATACTCGGCACTTAGGGCCATTGAGCAGGGAGGGATCTTTTTCGTGCCAGCACCTACTGCGACACAGGACCTCGGTTTATACGGTCTCATCCGAAGGACCGGTCTCCACGTCCCACAGTGGGATTTGAACCTGCGATGTAAGGATTGACTCATTACTTCGCAACTCTAGAGAAGACGCTCTAACCACTGCGCCAAGCGGGCGACACTTCCAACTAAGACAAACGCAGTTTTACAATACTTACTGTAAATGTAGATAATTACACAAATTGCACAAAATCCAGAGGACACAACTAGCATTCAGGAGGTTTTCTATAAAAAAAAGTTGGCTTTGTTTATATTTTATAGAAGTTTAATATACTTTAATCGATCAGAAAGAATGAATTTTAATTTCTTACATCCTTTCTAAATTTAGCAGTCAGGTGTAGCGAATCTGAAGAGTATACCCTGGTGTTAATCTATCTCTGATAATGATATCAAAAACAGCGTATGCCTATTTACAAGTCGTGTCTAGCTTTCAGGACGCATTTAAGGTTGTATGAGTGTGAGCATTTTACATAGCACAAAGTGGAATGAAAGTCGCATTCAATAAAACGCCAGATGACGTTTATAAAACATTAAATAATTAATTATGTTATTCATTTAACTTTCCTGCATAATTTTTTAGATAAAAAATAAGAATTAAATTAGCGGCATTGTCATTGACTGCCCCTGTTTATTTTACGGCATCAGACCCGTTTCCGATCTACATAGTAACCACAACGCGCAATTTCCCGAACTGACAGACGACAGAACATGGGACGCACAAAGGGAGGCTTTGCCACCCGTAAACGAAAATTATTGTATAAAAGACAGTCAGAAGCCCAGAAGCAGAGATGGGCACATGGTCATAAGGACCATGTGTATTCAAAAACCGGTAAGAATACATAGAAAAATCATTAACAGTATCAGCAAGTCATAGTGTATAGTCTACCAAACGACGGTCACATTGGCTCAAAATTATACACATCCCTAATCGATCCCAGACAGTGTGTAAATGTATTAAGTCATATTAAAAATGTTGTTTGAATTCATATATTAACAAGGAATTTGTTATTTTGCGATCACCTGATTCATATTGCTTTGTTGATAGTTTTTCTATCCAAGAACATTCCTTTCGTTCGATTAGAGTAACCCCCCGTTGTAAAATAGAAAGTACAGACGTGTGTCAAAAGTTAAGATAAAATTTATATCTTCTCTTTAGTTATATTGAAAGCCACATATATAAATTTACGTCGCTGCATAGCAAATGGCCAATTATTTTGGCTCAATTTCATCATTTTTTTCATTACTTGAACCAAAAACTATAGGCCTATATATGTCAGGTTTCGCCGAGTTGTAGACCTACATGTATAATGATATTTTTTTTAAAGATGATTACATACAGTAAATGGCCATAAGTCAGTCATATAATCATGATAATTGCACATTTACACTATACTGTCAGTGTGTTATCACCGGATGCCTACATACAGATATAAGAATTATTTTGAAATAATGTGAAGAAACGGCAAAGAATCTAACCTGCATTTTACATGTGTATGGTGTTTTAGTCTTTAAAAATGAGCAACAAATAACAGTCACTACAATAAAACTTCATTTAGAAAAATGCATTTTCAACAAAATATATAATTGGAAAATAAAATTATGGCTCACTTATATGGCCAGATACTGCACAAAATCTGTACATGTATTTTAGTTTTTA
The DNA here is from genome assembly GCF_032062105.1 of Saccostrea cuccullata. Taxonomy (NCBI): domain Eukaryota; kingdom Metazoa; phylum Mollusca; class Bivalvia; order Ostreida; family Ostreidae; genus Saccostrea; species Saccostrea cuccullata. The sequence continues at coordinate 1,117 of NW_026931168.1, read as the reverse complement.
GAAAGATTGAGAAACTGCATGCATGCTTGTATACAGAATAAATTTTGCCCTTTCTTACAAATTTGTCCTGTTTTAAATTCACCCACCTTGTTTAAGAATTTATACTGACAGTGTATTCTTTGAATTCGCCCCATTTCAAATTTGCCAGCTCGTGACAGAGGCGATGATTTACAGATACTTCATCTGTAACTTGCATGCATCAGTTCTATAAAACTCCAGGTAAATATTGAATTTATAATACATTGCACGCGTTGAATAAGATTTTTATGCCTAAAATTTTTTTAAATATATATATATGCTGATCAGATAAAAGTTATTGTTTTATCAAATATAAGAGTACTTTTTTTAATTGAAAAATTCGTTGTAAAACTGTCAAGAAATGTTTTCATTCCAGTGATTTTACAAAATGTTGTTTTCAATGAAATGGTAGAGACAAGCAAAATAATATTCATTTTTGGTACACGAAATTGTGGAGAATTTTTTTTCTCGGATTAATTCCCTTTCCTTTATTTACACACTGAGGGATTGATAATGGATATATATAATATATATACCTGTATACCATATGGTATAAAAAAAAGTAATGTTTTAGGGTTTTGGTGTGAAAAAAAATGTTGGTCTGCATAAAGTTAATTCGTTTTTTCCATTATTCAATATAGGGTTCTTATTTCAAGATTGAAGTTTTGACAGCACATTTAATTCCTTGTCATTGATTAATAACTTATGAATAAAAACGCTTTAAAAAATATGGGTTGTAAATATGCCCTAGATTAATCCCTGATTGCTTTAAACATGTTATATATTATATAAATTAAATTTTGAAAAAAACCATCTAAAATCTTAAAAAGTACTTTGAAGTGTGTTTATAAAATGATTACTCAATAGATGAAGGGTGCGACACTCTCAGTTTTGAAGTTGTGGATCATGAAGAGATTGTACCAGCTACATGCAAAACCACTACATGGACAGAGGGTCGGAGAATTGTTGAGCTTGGTGTCTTGGCAGAGGGATTACGAGCCTGCCAGAAGTGTGGTCTCCCTCTTCAGTTAGCTCATGCAACCACAATTCAAACATATGGTCTCTCTGCCATTTTAAAGGTATTTTTATTTTGTGTTTT